>NW_005178990.1:66542-95448 GCF_000350225.1 Chondrus crispus
GGGCATCGCCTCGGCCGCGCGCCTCTCGCACGACGACGTCGTCACCCTGCCCGGCCTCCAGCGCCGCGAGCTGCTCGCAACCGCCTTCGCCGAGATCGCCAACGCCCCGCCGCACAAGCGAGCCCCGCCCGCGCACACGGTCGCGCCCGCCGTCGACGCTTCCACCCCCGCCGCAGGCGATGGCCGCGCCGCCGTCAGGCCGGCGCGCTTCTTCTGGAACGCCGCCGAGAGCGTCAACGGTCGCGCCGCCGCGCTCGGCTTCGTGCTTTGCTTCGCAAGGGAGGTGCTCGAGCCCGGACATCCGTCGCTTGTGGACCAGGTCGTCGATGTCGTCGTCCCTATCGCGCAGAAGACGCCCCCGTTTCTTGTCGCCGTCGTCGACCAGATCGTCGACTTGCTCACGTGATTACCGCGCGGAGGGCCAGGGGAGGGAAGGCCCGCGTTAGGGGACTATCGTAGTGTAGATGCGCGTCGTAGAGTAGTGCGCGTGGTACTTGTTCGTCCTATCCGCTCGCGTTGACGCCGGGGGGAGGGGCGAGGGAGCCCGTCTCTTGCATGTCGACGCCGAGTGCCGTTTCGAGGGCCGAAGGTTTTGCCGAAACGCCTCCCGTGCTCGACTCAAGATCAGTCTCCATCCCAACAACATTCGGAATAAATTGTTCCAATTTCTCCCTCCCGTGCCTGCGCCGGCCGGCCAAACTTCCACTACCCCATCCCATTCCCTTACTCCCACCAACCCACCACCAAAAGTTTGGGAAAACCTAATCGCCCTTATCATCACTTGCGAACAGCACCAGGCAGCTACTTCCCTCGCCAAGAAAGTGCTTGTCCTCATCAAGTCTGGAAAAGTTTTCAGTGGTGATTTTTCTAGTAGCGGAACGGAAGGCCCCGACGGTGTGGATCCCAAAGACCCTCACACCTGGTCTATGAACCACTTTGCGAACATGCTAGAATCAAAAACTTGTCCCTTGTCAAGAAAATCGCACGATGTGTTGACGGCCAAGGTTCTCATCCCGTTTCGAGGGCGCGATGAGGAGAGAGCTCTCTGCGCATGGTTATCTTCAGAGGGCAATCTGAAACAGTTGCAGGGCATTTGCGGTACCATGCTTTCCCTGCCCCCGCTCACATTGAAGTCATTACACTCGGCCATCCGGTCTCAAATGAAAAATTATGACCGCATGCAGAGTCAGGGACAACTATCTGGTGCAGACGTGCTTCAGATCCCTTTCCAAACAAGAAAACTTTTTAAAGCAGCAACGGCTTTGCAATCGGCGAACACAAATGTGGACTTGTGGCTTGATTATCTGGATTTCGAAAGGCGCATTGCACGCGAATCAAAGCTGGCAACAAAAGTCAACTGGCAGGCATTGAAGACTTTAGACGCAAAGCGAGGAGAGCTCTTTACAGAGAGACAAATTCTCCGCAACCTTGCATGAAGAACAGCGTGCTGCTCTGGAGCGTGTTGGGAAAACGCTTGGGACGCACCATACTCGCACTGATAGATGTCAGACCTCTCAATGACTGATTCTAACACGGGCCGTTTTATCCATCGGGCTGAAACACATTCAATGCAATACAACATTACGCTCCACTGTTCTACTGCGTACTACCAACTCGCATCTCTAAATTCCGAGCATTGTGGCGAGCCTTTTTTTGCCACAGATCTGTCTCAGAAGCAGCGCATGTTTTGCCAGGTGAAGCCCACGATAGTATGGGTGTGGGGGGGGTAGGCGGGCAAGTTGATTTACCGCACAGCATCTTCAACAGTGCTATCGCCCTCTTCGACGAGTTCGGCGCGCTCTTCTCTAGTCCATTCATCTTTGGTGCCGATGGAGACTTTTGAAGCACTGAAAAGGCGCTGTTGGCATATGACGGCAATGGCCATCATGACGGCACACAGGCAGAAGACGGTGGTATTCTCATAGTTTTTGTACAGAATGAGGCAGACTATGAGATTCAAAGAAAGACGAAAGTAGTTCATAATGGCGGATCGGGTGACCTCGGGAACATACTTTGCTCGCATGGTACCCATAGCCGGAAAGTACAAACCGCAAATGACCTCAAACGCAAGCAGAGCGCCGTACACCTCCCATACATTGGATGATATGGTGGTGACGACAAAGCAAACGACGCCTATGATGTACATATTGCGCATGAATAGCTCAGCGGGTTGTGTCTTCATAAGAAAGACGAATAAAATGCTTCCAATTATGAAGCAAACCATGAAGGAACTAAAGATCATGCCATGCGGAATCTCGCCAAGTGACATGGCATGCGACGCGGCCTGTAGCGCCGGGGTCCAACTGCAGACCATGAGATACATGGCAGACTCAAACCAGGACTGAATGATGCCGACAAGCAAGATCTTCTCATCGGCAATCATCATATGCCAGGCACTGCGCAAGCCGCCGGTGACGGTCTGCCTACTATCGCCAAAGTTCTCGGACCAGGACAACATGACAATGAGGCCCGTGGCGGCGAGGATGACAGCGGCCGTATCAAACGGGGCGACCTTTCCAAACTGGGCAGCGACCATGCCAGCAATCTGGCCTGCGACAATGGCGACGACAGCATTCCCAAACTAGGCCTTTGAAAAAGTGTCGGCGATGAGGTTGGGATCAAAGCCGCGGTTGTTATGCTCCGACACAAGCCACGACTCAAAGGCCGAGAAGAGGATGCTGGTAGCAATGCCCGCCAGCAGCCTGCCGACCATCAAGGTAGCAAAGTTCGGCGAGTGCTTGGTCATGCAGGACAGGGCGTACGTGATGACGAAGACTAGGACGTTAAACTTGCGGCCATACTTGTCGGCGATGGAGCCGATAAAAGTGCCGAAGATGGCGGACGAGCCAAAGCCGGCGATGAAGAGCTGGGCGATCTCCTTCCCGTAGCCGTACGCGGCGTACAGCGCGTAGACGTAGGGCCCCTGCAGCCAGTCGGCCGCGATGGCCAGCAAGTATACGACCAGTTAGTTGTTCTGGAAGGCTGGTGGTACGGCAGGCGCTCGGCGCGCGGGCCCAGGAAGAGGGCGTAGCCGCGGATCACCTGGGCGTCGATGTCAAGCAGCGCATCCGCCAGGCCCAGGCGGCACAGGGCGTCGTGTCTTGGACGGTGTTTGGACGGCGGGTGACCACGCACGTGTGGGGGATCGTGGCCGGGTGGTGGCCGGTGGGGGATAGGGCGGCGGTGAGGTGGCGGGGGCGGGGGGGTGTTGCATGGTGCGCGCGGGGGGAAAGGACGCTAGAGTAGAGCAGGCAGCAGACGACGAGGATGGAGAGCGTGCGGCGCACGATGGCGCGTCGCGGCTTAGTGAAACATCGAGGTCGAGGCCGCACGCATGTCCCACGGCGACGCACGCTGGTGCCAAGCCTGCGTCCAGCGTAGTAGCCTCGTGCAGAAACCGGCGCGCGACCTCGGTCTTTCCCCACGCGAAGGAGTATTAGCTGACGAGCATCCAGCTGACGGCGCTCTTCGGATCACGGTCCACCAGCCAGTGGGCTTCTTGCAGACGAAGAATAACGGCACCCGACTTGCGAAATTCGACGAGCTATGAAGAGATGAGGGAAGGCCACTCCGGTGGCACTCCGCACAAGAAACGGCGGGGGGATGCTACTGCGGTGGCACTCCGCATGTGATACGACAGCACTGCACGGTTGACCCAGATTTCCACCCTGCTGTACCTACTGTTACCAAAAACGATACAGGAACCAAGCTCCCAAACAACACGGTTACAGATAACATATACGGTAAATCCACGCCCGATGGATGAAAGGAAGACGGCAACCACACTGATTTCAGTCCTGCCATCCCCAGACCGGCATCAGCCTCTCTGAGCTGATAGGTCACTATAAAGGCAGGCCCGAACCTCAGAAGCGCTGCCATGGTAAACAGAACAAACGTCGCTGCTCTTTTTCGCAGCAAACCAGGAATGCAAAACGCAAAAGTAAAGAGAAAGCCTAGAGAACATAACTTGGGCGACATTGCTTCGAAGTCAGAAAGCGAAAACAAAGCAGACAATAATCGTATCAATCTTGCCTTCATCCCAGTCTCAGGCACCCCGTTAAACGAAAACGGGTGCGAAGCATGCCGCTGCGAAGCTGAATGAATGGTGAGCAGATGCGGTTGTCCATCGTCATACAGGGACGCATTCCACGGTACCCCATACGCAATCACGCAAACCTCAGGAGCACTCTTCTCAGACTGCTCTCCTGTTCGCTTCTCGCAGTTGGACGATAACCTCTTCACAACACCCAGTGGCACTCCATCAACACGAGCCTCCAGCTTGGACCCCTCCATCACGCGTTGAGGCCCGACAAGCCGCACATGTGAAGACATCAACGCACCCCACCCTGCGCCGACACTCTGGGTCAAACGGGATGACACGGTCATTGCGTAGTCAGATATACCATGAAGGTCTTCCTCATCTGATGAGTCTTCATTGTCGTTCCCCATGTCAGACGCTCTGACGGCCTTACCATCGTCTGTAAATAAGAGACGATTGGCACTAGGCATTGCTTTTAGCAAGTCCAGTTTTCGCCTCTTGCGTTTCCGCATCAGAATCACCTCGGAAACCTCATAAATGCTGTCACCCGCCTCGTTAACATTTGACGAGTTAATTTTGTGATTGCAAGTCATTTCCTCGCTTTTAAACAATATTTGGAATGTTCATAAACAAAACTTCTGTTGTTTCAGAAAAAGTGGCGATGTACCGTTCATAGACAACATTGAGAATGTTTCTTTGGTCTATATGTATTGCCGCCACACATACAATAGTACTGTTATTAATGCAATCTAATTACCGTCTTTGGACAATAATAGTAATGTTTTCCATGTCAAAAACATTGCTTTTGGACAACGTTTCGTTATTTCTTTAAAACTATCGTCCAAAAACAATACTTTTTATTGTTTTTCACGGTTTTGCCTCCGCAGTGGAGGCGGCCATTTGATAGTCGTGCTCAAAGCACCTCCTCGGCATACTAGCACCTTTTCTCCTACCTGGAAGGTTTCGGTAGGTTTACTGCTTGGTGGTTTGGCGTGGTGGTCGTGCCTTTTTGCACGCAGGTTTGCCGATGCCAGCAGCTCAATTTGGCTGTGTGCCAATGTAGATGTGGGTAGGAGTGGGGTAGCATCCAGTGAACTGAGTCGAGGCGGATGGCCATATAGTAGCTCAAACGGGGAACATCCTTGGGCAAGGCGACGTCGTCGATACCCGTACAGGACTTTTGGTAAACTTTTGTCCCAATCTCGTGCATTCCTGTACGCCATCTTTGCTACGGACTTCTTAATTTGTCCGGACCATTCGTTCTTCCTCCCATTTGACTGCGGTGCGTATGCAAGCGCAGGCTTCCAGGAAATGCCGTGAAGTCTGGAAAACTCCTCAACAGCCATGGATAGAAGCGACGTAGCATTGTCCCAAATCATTTTTTCTTGGGGTCCGAATGAAAACATGATCTCATTTTTCGAGAAAGCCAGTACGACGGCACTGGTACAATTTGAGTAAGCCATAGCGATCGGCTATCCTGTAAGATGTTCCACCGCCACCAAGATGTAGCGGTGGCCAGACGAAGTTGTTGGAAACGGGCCGCCGAAGTCAATTGAGAAGACGTCAAACAATGTGGTCAAGGGTAACTTCAAAGACGTCCGATATTTCGGTAGCGGCGTAAAAATCTGACAGTCATGACAGCTGCGGACATAATCGTGAGTGTCCCTGTGCATCTTCGGCCACCAGTAATGATCAGACACGAACTGCCTAGTTGTTTTGAGATCCCAGTGTCCAATATCGTCATGAAATGACTTCAGAATTCTGACCCGTTGATGCCACGGAGGAATTACCCGGATTCCATGCACTGTGCGTCTGAAAAGCTGACCATTCACAAATAGATAGGACTTTGACGCCCTCTTAACTTGTCGGTCATAATTTCCATCCTCCGTTGAGAACTCGAAGCGAGTGAGATACTTTTACACATCCAGAAGAATAGGTTCACGATCTCCTTTGTCGAAAACATGCAGCACCATGCCATCGTTCATCCTTAGATTCAACAGCCCCTGGGCTGGACAGGAGAAGTAGTCGGCGCCACAATTGTCCTCCCCTGGGCGATAGACAATGCGAAAGTCATACTCAGCGAGAAGGTTTAGCCACCGGGCAAGACGGCCATGTACATCCTTCTTCTGAAACGCATGACGAAGAGCCTGGTGATCGGTAACAAGGGTGAAGGTCTCAGACAATAGGTAGATTCGGAACTTCTTCAGCGCAAAGATGACTGGTAGTGCTTCTCTTTCGCAAGCAGAGTAGTTCTGCCTGGTTCAGGGTTCGACTGGCATACTGAACAGGGTGAATACGCGAGTCATCTTTCTTCTGTGATAGTACCGCCCCGACAGCGTGGGAAGAAGCATCAGTCTCCACGATGAAGGGTGCCCGTAACTCAGGGTAAGCGAGCACTGGTGGCGAACAGAGCTTTTGCTTCAAGGTTTTGAAAGCATCCTCCATTTACAAGTTCCAGAAAAACCGTACTTGTGCCGACGTTGCAGAGTGTAATACAGCGGCAATCTTGGCAAATCCTTTAATGAAACGGCGGTAGTATGATGCAAGGCCCAGAAAGCTGCGTAGTTATGTCTTGTTCGCGGGCGGTTTTTGCTTCAGAAATCGCTCGGGTGTTCTTAGGATCCACACGAATTCCAGCGGCAGAGACGATATGTCCCAATAGACGAATTTCGGGCTGTGCGAAGGCGCACTTACTTGCCTTAATCTTCAGTCCATTGTCGTGCAATGAGGGGGAAAGGTGGGATCCCCCTCTGGCAGAGCTGTAGTGCAATGTGCCTGGCCGGCCGCGAACACAGTCCGACGGTCAAACAAAAAGAAGAAAACAACAACAGCAACAACAACAACTGCCGATGGCACGCGCTACGGAGCGTTCGAGACTCCCTTTGCCCTTGTGTGGGCTTGCGGCCCACGGTGGCTCGACTCCGACGGGGGGTTAGGGAAAGATACCCGGCCCGGGAGGAAAATGGTGGTAGAGACTTGTGAAGACTTGAACGCTCGGCGAGTGCCGGTTGGGCTTGTCTACGAGGATGTAACCGCGGTTCGCTGAGTTGTAAGGCCAATGCTCGACGAGCGTCTTCAGCACCTTGGGTATAATTCAAGGTCTTCGACGGGGGCTTGCTCAGCACTACCCGACGGGATCGTAATTGTGCAGCAGCGCTACTACCGACGTGTCGCCCGATGGCTAAAAACACCCTCACCAGCGCGATCGCGATCGCGGTAGGCGGTACCAACTCTGTCTCATACAGTAAGACCTTCGACGGAGGCGTCGTTACAACAGCCTTCCGACGGAACTTGAAACAGTAGCAGCGCTACACAACGTGCTGCCCGATTGCTAAAACACCTACACCGGGTGTAGTGCAATGCGCCTGTCGGGCAGAGACCGCGGTCCGATGGTCCAGCAAAAACAACAACAGCAACAAAAAGAAGAACTGCCGATGGCACAGCGCTACGGAGTGTCCGACTCTCCCTTCTCCGTTTAAACGAGCTTGCGACTCGTAGTAGCTCAGATCCCTGCTAGGGGGGGCACAGAGAAATAGCCCGGCCCGGGATCGGTGTGGTAGAGACTTGCGAAGAGATCTGCTCGACGAGTGTGAGGTGGGGCACGTACGTAGGTACCCCGGTTCCACTGGGTTGTAAGGCCAATGCTCGTTGAGCTTCTTCGACACCTTGTGACGCGACAAGGCCTTCGACGGGGGCGTCCCAACGAAGCCCGACGGGATGAAGTGAAAGTAGCAGCGCTACGTCAACCGTGCCGCCCGATGGCTCGAAACACCTACACCGGTTCGGTCGCAACCGACACCGATGGTACCAACACTGGCTCGCAATACGACGGAGCCCTTCGAGGGAGACGTCGTTGCAACAGTCTCCGTCGGAAAATGGGTCACAGTAGCAGCGCTACGTCAAATGTGTCGCCCGATGGCTCGAAACACCTACACCGGTTCGGTCGCAACCGAGGCCGATGGCACCAACACAAGATAGGGGAAAAATAGGTAGAATTAGAGATAGAAAAAGATAGCGAAATAAAGGAAAGAGAAAAGGGAACCCCCGAGCGATAGAGGATGCCGTAGGCTTAGGTAAAAGAGAGCGTCTTGGTAGAGACGGACTTCGACCAAGGCGACATTCAACTCCGGCAACTCGGGTTACCTTTACTGACTTGGTGGTCAGAGGGCTAAGGTATATATCGCCCCGCCCGAGCCTCTACAGTAGCTCGCGGCGCTAGATCCTAGATCTAATCTAGTGTCAGCAAAATTAATGCCAACTAATTAACTAAATAAAATAATTAAAAATTAAAACTGTGCAATTATTCACACGTGTGTCCCCCCAACCCGGACTACTTTTCATATCCAAATCCAAATATTTTCCTTCCTTTTCACCCCCCTGTAGAGCCCATTATTGCACTACACCGGGTCGGTCGCAACCAACTCCAGTGGAACCAACACAATTAAGGGAAAAATAGAGGTAGAGATAGAAAAGAATAGGGAAATAAAGGAAAAAGAAAAGGGAACCCCCGAGCGCAAAGGATAACGTAATCTGTGGTAAAAGGGAGCGTCTTGGGAAAGACGGACTTCGACCAAGGCGATATTCAACTCTGGCAACTCAGGTTACCTTTACTGACTTGGTGGTCAGAGGGCTAAGGTATATATCGCCCCGCCGGAGCCACTACAGTAGCTCTCGGCGCTAGATCCTAGATCTAATCTAGTGTCAGCAAAATTAATGCCAACTAATTAACTAAATAAAATAAAATAATTAAAAATTAAAACTGTGCAATTATTCACACGTGTGTCCCCCCAACCCGGACTACTTTTCATATCCAAATATTTTCCTTTCTTTTCACCTCCCTGCAGAGCCCATTATTGCACTATAAGAGCGCGCGCGCTCGTGGGGCGCGTGTAGGGGATTATCGGGAGAACACCCGTAAGGGACCGGTACGGGGCCGGGCGCGAAGCGCAGTAGGGAAAGTAAGGGAAAAAGTGGGGGAAGTAGAGCCCAGGAGGGGCGGAGCGGTAGGGACAGCTGTCGCGCGGAGAGTCGGGTGTAGCGGGACGACGCGCGCGGTAGAGATAGGTGGGAATCGGGACTCAGATGGCTCGCAGGGTACCGTCGTAGGGCGGGGACCGACGCGAGGCTACGACTCTGTTCCACAAACCCGACTTGTAGACCCAAAGCTTCGTGAGGATTTACTTATTGTCGGACTTCGGCTATATACTAGCCGAAGTCGGAGCTATAATTAATTAAAGTAAAAGATACTAAGTTAAAACGACGGCGGCGACGGCCGGAGAAACTCCTCTTGGGGAGGTATGACAACCATTACACGTGGGGAATGACACCTGGACACAGGGGCCTTGATGCCCGGTTACACGTGGCGTGAGGTACACGTGTGTCCCGGAGAAGGAGTCGTGCTGGCCGGGGACAGGTGTCCCCTGGGAAAAGGGAAAGGTGGGTCAGTGCACTACATCCATGTCGCTTGAGAATGTGAAGCACCTCTTGGACATGACTTAGATGGCCTTTCAGATTTTTGGAGAAAATCACGACATCATCCAAATACACTCGAGCGAAAGGGATAGTCCGAAGATTCGAGTCCATCATTCTTTGGAACGTTATTGGGGCGTTCATCAGCCCGAATGGCATGACTTCAAATTGAAAAGTACCAAATCGGCTCGTGAATGTGGTCTTTTCCTTGCACTGGTCATCCATCTGTATCTGCCAATAACCTGAAAAGAGATCCAAAGATGTGAAGTAACTACTTCCACTTAGGTCTTCAAGTATTTATTCAATGTTCGGCAAGGGCCATCGATCCGGCTTCATGACTTTGTTGAGCGTACGATAGTCCACACAGAATTGTGGCTTTCCATCTTTCTTGGTTGCTATTACAACAGGGAACGACCAAGCAGACACGGAAGGCCGAATTATACCCGCTTTCAGCATCTTGTCAATTTATTCTTGCACAACCTGATTGTGCTTTGGTGACAAGCGCCGATTACCATGGTATGTCGGGTTCTCGTCCGTTAGGTCAAAAGATTGTGTGACTGGCACCTTTGCCGGTCTAAGGTCCTCCAAACACCATGCAACAATGTCTTTACTTAGCAACATGTCTAGGAGCGCTTTTTGATAGGCAGGTGGCCGATCTTATCATGAATGAGTGCCTTTTGGTCTCCCCATTCTTCGGAATGGGTGCCAATAGGGTCAAGAGACGGAGTTGTCTTGAGTCAGGCATTCTCAATAGTCCCAGAAGTTCCATTTTGACGCGAACGGTTCCGAATTCCTTGGTTTTGTCCAGTCGGACTTGGAGGGGAAACGGTTGGCGCTTCATCACCGTTTCCTTCCGGGTCTTGAGATATGCCCCAGTAAGTGGCGGGTGATGGTCCATCATCATCAGAATCATCGTTCCAAGGAAGTCCACTGGGTTCACCTTCTTCCTGAGCGGCTTCTTCGTCTTCGTCCTCCTCAACATCTTGAACTTCATACTCCGGGTATTCGTTCTCTGATTCGGGAGCCACGGAGCCGTTGGCGACCTGATTCCTGTTTTCGGGTTCGGACATATCCAGATCCTCAGGTGGGGCGGAGAGGTCCATTCCAGGTTCTGCAGATGGTGAAGTGGGTGGTTGAACGTGTTCTTGCGGGGCCTGATCAATTTCATTATTTGAACTTCCTTCAACTTCACTGTCCCTCAGTACGTCATTTTCCATCACTTCGCCTTCCGTTTGAGTAGCGATGGGATTGGGATCCGTATTTCCGTTTGGGTTGGGAACAGGAGTCTCAGACGGAACGGCCATGCATGGCTCACCAGTCCTACCTTGGCAGTGTCGTGAATGACATAAGTGGAAGTGAAGCTCGGATTCTTCGTTCAAGGATCCACGCAGTGGATCACAAACACCACTGTCTGATGCATCACGAATCTGGGGGGCGGGGGGGGGGGGGGGGGGGGGGCGTTGGCGTGATGGGCCGGTTTTTTGAATGCGTTCTAGAGAATTTCCTACGAGGTAATAAGTATCATTGTCTGAAAAGTATTCAATGGTAGCAGGCAACCCTGGTGGAGGTCCCACCCATCGTACTTGGTTGCCAGAGTTGTATGTCCAGTCTGAAAAGTTGAATGGTGATTCGCCGATGTCATGCTGGGTGGAATCAGATGCGCTTGACGTGTCTTGTTCTCCATTAGAATCTTCTTGCATCATATCTGCGACTACTACTACATCCTCGGTCTTCGAATCACCGCTTTCGGTCAGCTCATCATCAATTTCGCTGAAATCGTCATCGGAGGTGAGCGGCTGCATTTCATCATCAGTTTCATCTTCCTCGAGAGCTGGTGCCACGGAGGCTGCAAAAGGGTCCGTTTCAACATTCTTTCCAGCGGTCGTATTCGACAGAATGGCGACGACGTACTCCTCAGAATATGAAAGCAAAGAGGTTTCATCGGAATCCCCGGTGTCGTTTAGTTCTCCTTCGACACCGGACGTGAAGTCCTCACTATCAGTTCCTGTGCTAACGACATGGGTACTGGATCAGTCATATTCCAAGCCAAGGTGTACCGTTCTGTCCAGGAACGAAAGCTTCACCATTTGTATGCGAAGATCAAGCCGAGCAGCAAAGGTTTCCAATGTCGGGCACCCAATGATGAGGTCCAAAGGCGTATTAAGCACAACAAGAAAGTCGATTGGGACTATCAGGTCGGTAAACGAGACAGGAACTTCCGAGACAGTCCCGATACAGCGTGAGGTATCACCGTTGGCGACAGTGATTTGTCGGGATGTGGGAGACGGGGTCAGAGAGAGTTCGTCTGAGAGCCGACTAGACATCAAGTCGGGAATTGCTCCAGAATCTAGAAGTGGCTGTGCCTCCTTGGAATAGATCTTGACGGGAACCAACTTAAGTCGACGGGGGAAACTGGTGTCCCCTACGGTGGCAATCTTTGTCTTCCTTATGGAAGACAAAGATTGCCACCTTAGGCGCTCAGCGTCACCTCGAACCAGCTGGCCGAACGTGATACCAGAGGGGGCTCTGGCGAGTTCGGTGAGAACACTGTACCTCCCTATATGGCTGCTGAGCCTACCCACTTCGTTTGACTTCGGAGCAGTATTCCTCTTCTTCGTCCGGCGGTTCTTCGGCGGGACCCCAATAAAAACTCCTGGGGTTGAATCGCGATGCGGGGGCATGTATTCCATCGGGCCGACCATCGAAGGAGTCGGTTGCGGGGCAGCAGCTGAGTGATGCTGCTTCGGCAGTGGTTCTCCGTGAGCATTTCGCTTTAAGGCAGCCAGAACTTCCGGTTGGGGTGATGCAACTCCTTCTGTAACAACCAGAGAATGTTCATCAGCAAACTTTACTTTCTTGATTTCTATTCCTCCCTGATACCTCTTCGAGTCATTTTCCCTTGATGCTTTAGCTTCGCTCAACAGACAGGTTCATCGTGTCCAACCTTACCGCCATAAGGGCATCGAGTTCCCCGGTGGGGGTTATCTGGGCACTTATTGGCGCCATGACCCTGCCTTCCACAGTACGAACAGGGGCGTTCGTTAATCGGGGGCTTATTGAACCCTCTCCGAGACTTCTTCACTAGAAGAGAGAGTTCAGCCAGTTGGGAGGTCAGAGTTTACAATTTATCTTCGTAACCACTCTTTCAGGTGGTTCCGGTTTCTTGGGGACCAAAAAGTGAAGCCGATGGTGATAAATGCTTGAACGGCGAATAACCGACGGGGACGAATTATTTCCTGTTACGGTCGAACATCTTCATAGCGTCAACCAATTCGTTGTACGTGGTTGGGCTGCTGAACATGACGAACTGAATCAACGCGGGATGACCTTGAATAGACTTGCGGAGAAGTCCCAGCTTAGCAGAATAGTTGAATTCGGCTGCAGAGTACAAAATCTCCGCTCTCTTCACGAACGAAATCACATCATAATCTTGAAGCCTGAGGTCGATGGCGGAACGGATTGCCACCTCAGGATCTTCCTGCGGTTGAAGCTTGTCGGAGAAGGCCTTCTTGACTGCGGAGTAGTTCATGGCCTCCGCTGTGAGGGTTTCATCAGCGGCGAAACGGCTGTAGTAGAATTCGAATGCCGGGCCATCGAGGAACGGAAGCAGTTTCTCTGCCTTCTCCTGGTCGTCCTTCTCTTTCGTCAAAACGTTGTCGAAATAGAAGAAGAATTTTTTGACGTCGAAGGAATCCTCAGAAGTCCCTGAGAACGAAACGGAGACCTGCCCACGGCGGGAGGGGACCTTCGACAGAAGTACCATGTGAAACGAGCTTTTGTGTGGTCCCAGGATGGGCAGTCGTAGGTGGGGTTTATTAATTTATGTGAGAAAGTGTGTGTGTGGGTGTGTGTGTGAAACTGGTTGGCTTTACTGTGATACTGTACTCATGCGATCTGACTTGCATTTCACTGTGCCACTGTGTTGGTGGCCTAATTGCCCAGATGAGCAATTCACCGTGCTACTGTAGTTGTTTGGGGCTAGAGCAAGGATGCTCTGATGTACGATGCCCGAGAAGAAGTGCAATTCAGTACTGGATGTGCGATGCACGAAAAGAAGAGCAATTCAGTACAATTCGCAGGACTAAGCTCAATTCACTACCGACAGTATCTGCACTCGAATGCAATTCACCGACACCGACAGTGTCTGCACTCGAATGCAATTCACCGACAGTGTGCTAAGATAATGGAAGCAATTCACAGATGCCACAATACACTCTCTATCAATAAGTACGTGACCACTTAGCAGTAGAGCAACCAGCCGAACATGGAAGAACCAACCTGAATGATCCAAGACCACAGTAAACGTCTCGATACCTGACGGTCACTGATTAAAGAACAGTTACCGATCTTTTATTGTGTGGGTGTGTATGTGTCGCTACCTCGTCGGGTGAGTGTCGGTGCGGCTTTTATAGAGCCGCGCCGACATCGAACCCCTGACTCGGTTAGCCGTGTAACCCTAGTGTAATAAACAAACAGTGTCCCTGGCCAATAGGTGGCAGCGGAAAAGACACAAAAAATACCTAAAATCATATGATAAAATACTTACAGTATGCATGCAGCAAGTAGCCAGGGCGAATGGGCGGTTGTTACGGTCAAACCGTAAAGTCCTGAAATCGAATCATTTCCAATTCGGTACTGTACCACTGGTACTGTACCTCACAATATTCATGTAAAGCAGGACATGCCACTTGTCATCGAGAGCGGGGATTGAATACAAGTGAGACGGGTTTGGAGGGGACAGGCGCACTGCCGATCATAATTTCCGAACAGCTCCTGTTTCGCATCCAACCTTGTCCTGATAAACTCTCTTCTTTAGGGGCTACAGCGGCGCCGGTGCAACACATTACTTGGTGTTCGCTGTTGTGTAGTAAAATTCAGCAAGCCTCTTCTGTATACAGGGGTGTTCCTCATCTCCAACTGATTTCTACATAAAGTTACAGTCGGGCTTTTGCAGAGCAACCTCGGCGTTGTAAGAGGATACTACTCAATGCTAACGCAGTCCTATACTTTGATTTTAAGATTCTGTTCAATCTGTCATGATCGCGGAGATTTTGTGAACGAAAAGAAGAAGTAACAGTTTTTATCAATGTAATTGCAGGGGTTGTGTTTTTTTTTACCGTCCACAAGAACAACTATCCTTCGCAGCTCCAATTGAACGCTAATATCTTTGCCCAACAATCAGGTTTCACTTCGTTTCGTCCGCTCGTACGTTGTGTAGTTAGTGCGAAAGGCACAACATTCATAGTCCAACCATTTTACAGATGAACTCTTTTTGCAACTTGAGCCATACTGTCCTGTCTATATCACCTTGCAAGGCCTTTCAGATTTTCAAATGACGAGAGCATGACAGAGCATAATCGTGTCAAACCCAACGACAAAGACGTCAGAAAATCTAACCCTTTGAAACTAAATCGGCTCTGGTCTTGCAATATCCGCAGGGTCCATCTTGCACAGTAAATATACAATTCCAGCACTCATTCCATGGGTTAGGACATTAATCCACGACAAAAACAGTACCACACTTCCAATAGCTCTCGTATGAGATTTGGGACTTCCAACGGCTGCAATTATAGCGATCAATGCCCAAATGGTTGTCATCACTATATATGCTGCGATCTCAAGCCCCCGGCCAAACGCATACTTTGCGGCAATCAGACTCACTATATAGTTCACGATAACTGCAGTCAAAATAATGGAGGCGGACAGGCCAAAAAAAATTATTGATCCGCATGAGCTTCTCTTTCCGAAGTAGCAAAAACCAGCAAAGTCAAGCTTATCGGCTACCAGCAATGAAACAGGTAGAAAGAAATACGAAAGGCATGCAACCAGAAACAACGCATGAAAATGGTCAGTCTTACATACGGACTGGAAACAGCTTCGCGCGTGCGCAAAATCAAAGCAACGCCACAAAATGCGAATGAGACGATTCCGTACCTGTAGCGCCCCACACAATTACAGACATTAACCATTCGGCGCCGAAGAGGACGACGCGAGTAATTTCCAATACAGTCAGCAGAACTGGCATTGTGTTTTCCGTCCTGCTTACGAGGAGCGACAAGCATGTGTTGCCGGTTTCAAAAATTGCCTGTGCTGGCAGCTGGACTTTAAGAAGAACTGTCAGCGTTGTGGGGTTCACTGAATTGCGTGAGCACAATCTGCATTACATAACGATCATGTGGAATCCTAAAAAGTGAAGTGGCGGCAAGCCAGCATTGAAAATCAACTCTGGGCGTCATCTTTCCTGATAGCTGACGAGCAACTGTAGCCTGTAATTTGCTGTAGACCGTAAGTAGCCTTCATTGAACGGAAGTTCTAATATCGGCATATTAGAATTGCAACTACCTCTTACAAAATAGACGAACCGTATGTTCATGCCCTGATATCCGCTTTCAAGCCGGACTTGGTCAATATCTCGGAAGGTCAACGTCTCATATTAGAGATACATGTATCACACAGTATCCGCAAGATCGTTCATGTCGCGGCTAGTAGACGATGTGCGATTCTCGCCATTTTGTTTCGAAGAATAATATCTCATTGCGAAACAATCCTCGCTCTCTTGGGGCAACGCCAAGATAAGCAAGAGATCATGTATCTTCTATTGACTATTGTGCGAAGCGTACTTCTCGGGAATGTGAGCTTTCCGAACAAGGGCGGCGCAGTGATATCTCGAACATCGATGGGGACAGATGCAAGCAAGGCATGTCAGCGTTTACAAACAATTTCTAAAAATGAGAATGACATTGGCACTGTGACAGCACAACATCACAGTAATATTAAAGAAGCGCATCTGCCTAACTCTGTGGCACAGCAAAACATAAAACAAGAGACAGCACTCTACTATCCATACAGGCCGCCCTGCTGGGGCGGTATAAAAAGAAGGCTGATCTCGAATCCGTGTCAAAAAGCAATATTCCCTGGCGCCTTCTATGCGATGGGGGAGATGTGATGGATGACGGCTCTGGGATGGTGCTTGCACTTGCAGCGGTTGACGCTCTGGGGGCTGGGCTTGACAACCTTGCCGTTCGCATCCAAGAGGCACTTGTGGGTTCCTAGGGTCTCCTTCTTCTGGCAGGTATGGGTGGCCCATGAGGCGTCAATGCACTCGTACGACGGGGCGCAGACGTGGAAATTGCACCAGTTCGGGTCGCCAGCCTGCACGGCACAGATGCTGACGCCAGCGGAGGCGCGGAGACGACAAGGGCAGGTGCCCTTGATGATGGCGGCGTGCATGGCCGGGAGGAGGATGGTAAGCAGGAGAAGGGTTGCAGGGGACTGGAATTTCATTGTTGGAGGGGTGAATTGTGAGGGTCGTGTATAAAGTTGATACGCAGGTGACCGTTGAAGGTTGGGTTTTGTGATTTGCGGTGCAGTGGTGTGGTGAGTGGGATGGGTGAGAGTTTTTATATCAGGCGAGGTGATAGGGGAGCGTGATTGAATGCAGCAGGAGGTAGGAGGTTTAAGACACGAGGGAACGAGATGCATTTATTAAGGCAAATTCGAAGTGCGAGTTAATCGGGGATGGACAGGGGGCCAGGAGAGTGGTGGTAAGAAGGGGGGGGAGGAGAACGGGGGGAAACGGTTTGAATGCAATGTGGGAATGGGCATGGGGAGGAATGCAGAGGGGGGAAGGGGAGTGGGGAATGGAGAAGGAGGGCAGCACAGTAGACGTTTTTAGTACAGGCGAAGGGGTGTGAAGGAGAGGGAATGGATCTCTTTCGCATGGAGTAGTAGAGTGACTGGATATAAGAAACGGCCAGTGGGACGTATGCACGTGGACAAGTGCAGGGGGGAGAAGTGGACTGTGCATTGTACAGCAGGGTATTTTTGTTGTTGAAAATAGCACTTTTGTGCAGTTCATCTACAGGTACACTGATGCAGATCCTGTACCCAAGGGTACTGTAGGACAGAACTGTACACCTGGCGTTTTGGGGACAGGTGTACCGTAGAAGTTAGAAAGAGAGATGGGAGGGCACGTAAGGCACAGTGCGGCGTTGCAGCGCGTTGCGTTGCACTGCGTTGCGTTGCACTGCGTTGCGTTGCACTGCAAAAAAGAGGCGAGAGGGCACGGAACGGAACGAATGGCGGGACTGACAGGGAGGGCAGGGGGGCTGGGAAGGACCAGGGAGCGGCAAGGCGAAGGGGGCAAAACAACGTGGGATCTGCTTGAGGTCGACGAGCTTACAGTAGAGGTGGAACCTGAGTGGGACATTCTGGTGCTTACAGAAACAGGCGAAGTCATACCGTAAAAAACATTGTTGAAGAAGAGACGTATGTATACTATATAGTATATATATAGTATATAGGGACCCAATGGGGAGGGCAGGGTGGTCTGCATCGGGAAGGTGGCGCGGGTAGAAAACAGCCGCAGGACGTGGTCGATTGGGATTGCCATCCGCACCACCAAATTCTCAAGTCCGCCATCCAACCTTCCCACCTGAGGTATTCAATTTGAACTGCGTTTTCAAGCACCTCGTCGGTGACATCCTTTCTTAACCGTCCCGCTGCACCTCCACCGCCCCGTTCCACAGCCCCTCCATTTTCATCAGCAAAACTCACTTGCACAATCTCAACGACCTTCCTGCTCCGCCTGCCGACACCGCATGTACATAATAATATATATATTACTTTGCTTCCCCATCGCCGACTTTCCCACGCCCAACTCTAGCTTTCCCGTTCTTCCTCAACTCTTCGCCCCACAACCTTCATAATGGATCTCTCACTCTTGTTCCGTCAACATGGAGAACATGATCCCGAAATGCCGATGGACGATACGCCCCCTGCCAACGACCAGACTGCTGAAATGGACGGCGGGGACCACCAAAACATGAACGGCCACAGCATGTTTCTCTCTACCGGCACCAAGCATTTTACGGTTCTCTTTGAGGGGGCCGACGTCCACACCACCGGCGCCTTCATCGGCGCCCTCTTTGCTTCCTTTGCATTCGCCATCATTGTCACCCTTACCTCCCAGCTCATCCGTGCCTACGAACACCGCGTCCTGGCCAAGACCCCGCCTTCGTATGTCAAGTCGATTCTCGCCGCCGTCGGCCATGGCAGCAGACAGCTCCTACATTACGTCGCCATGCTTATCGTCATGACCATGAACGTCTGGATTATTCTTGCCGTTGTCGCCGGCCACGCACTTGGCTGGTTGGTCTACGCCATCTTCCTCAACGCTAAGGTGTCGGCCTGGCTGCAGTCCAAGAATGAAGGAGACGTGGACCTGCCTAACAAGGACGTCGGATGCGACTGCTGAGCCTAACGTTATTCACTCCTGTTTTCACCCAGCTTCCCTCCGTATACGCCCTGTATATCGCGCCCCACTTTTCGTCGTGCGCTTGCGAGTCGCATCCAATGTAAAGCTCCTACTCCGACTCGCTCGTTCACCACGCAATATGTCACCCCACTTCTCGCGCTCACTGTTCTTGGTGTCCCTTTCGGAGTCTTACATCAGGGCTCTATGGACGTGCAGTCTGTGGTTCTGAATGCAACTGTCGCCGCGCCTTCTCCCTGATTTTCATCTATGAAGACATGCTTGTTTGTATGTCCCGGCACGGTTTTAGTGCTTTCATGGCGTCCTAGTTTGTCTTCTTCATCCCGTTTGCCCATCACCGTGCCGAGCAGGATGTGGCGTAGAAAACATTTATGTATAAACTGATGCAAATTGCAGCCGTTCAGTAAACATGTCTCCATTCAGTCTTGTCTGCGTTGCTCCCATACTGTATCATGTATTCTTCACCACATGAGAGATGAGGTGCTCGACAGGCAGATGAAAATTTTCCGTTACCGCCTGCGACAGAAAACAGCATGTCGGCAAATGCGTCAGGACGGAAAATCTTTGGCCCGCATTGGGTCGTCGGGCTGTAGCGTTTGGGGGAGCCACATTCGACACTATCTCCTTGTCCGAGTGGCTCTAAGAGCACGAGAGTGCTTATGCTGATGCCACAATACGTTAGCTGCGTCCGTGATGGCTTCATGAGATGCCAAACTTTTGCCCCTCGACTAAGACCATGCTCTCGCCAACTGAATATTCAGTCAAGGCGATGTTGAGATTTTTTCAAACAAGGACAGCCTGAAGCAAGACGACAGTGCCGCATACTGTCGTTGTGTTCCCTCTCGGTGTGAGGTCACGTGCGCTACAGTAGTCCAAGCCACTGCGAGGAAGCGCGCACGGATTCGATTCAGAGCAAACGGCGGGTGATCGCAGGTACCGCGGCATGGGCGACGTATTCGGGAGCGAAGGGGAGGACGGGACTATCGTAGGTAAAAATCGAGGCTCAGACGCCGCACGCGCCCGCTAAGAAACAAACTACAGTAGTTCCTTCCTCTTGCCCTTGCAGGTTGTAGGCACCGGCCAGGGAGAGGGCTTATTTACTACTGTACTCCTACTCTACAGACGTGGGCTTTACCTCAATGGCCTTCTGGAAGGCCAGCTGGAACCCGCAACTGCGAAAGGCGAATATTCTGCACTGGTGGGCATACAGCACGGGGGGGACGCCCATTAGTGCCGCTTTTACTTATGCCACCCTCCCATTAATGCCGGCCAGACGCGAAAAGTACCACGTGTCACACGGGTCCGGGTGTTAGAGCATCTCCACCGCGCAGGCAAATTGTGGCCATTTCTAAAATATGGCGACTCAGGCTTGAGTTTGGTCTCCACCGCGCTAATCTGCACACAAATCTGTTTCACAAATCGTATGATAAATAGGATTTGTGTCTTGACGGCACACATATTTTTTGATTTTGTGGCGCGTCACGTCACAAATCCCATTTTTTGGCAACACTCTTCTGCTTGAACGGGCTGATTTTTTGTTACTTTTAGACACCGAAACAGCAAGAACGCAGGAAGCCACGGGTACACCCGACCCGCCCAAAACGTCTGAGCATGCCAAATGCGCAGTGGACGGTCTATGCTCGCACTGCACATGCCTGCATCCACCCGCACGCAGACATTATGCACGCGTTAACACTCATTTATTATAGGAGTCCGCGGGCGTGGATGGGGCTAACTGAACTCGACCATCTAGCAAAGGCGTGGGTGGCGACGCGGCCGGGTACACTTCGGGCGGCGAGGACAAGTCTGGGTGGAAGAGATCAGCGTCGACGAACTGGACCTCGGCTTTGTGTCCTGCTGGTCGGGGTGGGGGGCGGCCCAGAAGTCGGGGCGCGGGAAGTCTGGGCGCGGATCGGGGGCGGGTGCGACGCAGTGCGCGGTGGAGACCGCGACGCGATTTGCGCAACGGCGATTTGTGGTACTTTCGCAAACGGAATGCGCAAAACGAATGCCCATGTGGGAGCCTGACAAGTGTCCAAATATAGAAACAATTTGCCTATGCGGTGGAGATGCTCTTATGCTGTTTTTGAGACGGTTTAGGGTGTGACGAACTCAACTACAGGGGGGTCGCGATATAGTGTTACCCTGTGTCAGTGGGCCGAAAACGGCACTATATCGAACCAGACACTGTAAGATAATGAGATTTACGGCTTTTTTGCAGCCACTTCCTTGCACTGCTCAGAAAGACCGCTCGCAGGACGCCATCACTCATACTTTGCATCTTCACTACAGACTCAAGTCAAATCAAGCATTTTCAGAAATCAAGCATTTCTGTTATTACAGAGTAGTAGCTGCCGAGGCGTCGCATTAACTCCCTCCTTTTTCGCAGCAATAAATGCCAGCCTACACTTTTGCAGATGTCCAATTGCATCACCGACCCTGCCTTTTTCCGCCATAGTCTCTATTCTAGTAAGCAACTGCATAATATCTTTCCCCGGCGGCAGCGGCTCTCGGGCAGTACGTCCATCCAACTGCCTTGCCTCTCTGGAGACCCTTCGTTTTTGGCTCAAAATTCGTGCCACCCGCAGAAGGGTAGCACTATATAGGAGCTGGCACTAACAAAGATGGCACTATATCGCGACCCCTCCCTGTACAACGCAATCAAGTGATGAAGATGGGAGCGCACAGGATGCGAGAGAGAGAAGGACTGTACCCTCTGTCGTTGAGACCGCGGAATTGTTTGGAGAGCTGGAAGTTTTGGCGACTGAATGCCAAGTTTCAGACGCTCTATCGTATCTGAGGTAAAGCGCGCGTTTCTCACTGCAAAACATGACAGAGACCCAACGCGGAGCAGACAGACGTTAATTTCCGAGTGCATGAAAATAGATGTGACGACGTCACCTACTAATGCCATCTCCCAATAGTGCCTGTTTTGGGGTCTCGCACAGGGCGGCACTAATGGGTACGGTCCCCTTGTACTCCCTTCCTCATTGTACACGTATTACAGCGTACACCGAAGAGTAGAGTGCTGTACGAAGTTGCAAGATGTGTTTAGTGACGATCGCGCACACTATTTTTCAAACAAAACGCGCTCTCTTCGACCATCTCCGTTGTCCGCCGGTCCCGTTCTGTTTTACGCTTGTGAAATGGGAAAATGCTACTGCGACTATTGCGACGTCTTCTTGACAAACGACTCAGTCGCCGTGCGCAAGCAACACAATGACGGCAATCGACACAAGTACAATGTCTGTGAGTACTACCGCCAGTATATCGGACAGCAGCTCCAGGAACAGATCGACCTCATCGTCCATCACTTTGAGCAACGTGTAGCAAGCGGCCTCCTAATGCCATCATACGCTCTCCCGACTCCTAAAATTGTCTCCCAGCCGCAGAATGAGCTGGATGCGAACAAACAGAACGCACGTGAAGAAGAGGCCAAGAAAGAGAGCGGAAATGTTGAAGGTACAAATCAAACTCTACGCAACAACGACGGACCTGCCAGCGCTCCTCTGTCGAGTCAGAACATGTCAGCATCCCCCGTGGCTGCCGCTGCCCCGCAATCGTAACCAATTGACTGCTCTCAAATAGGGAAAACGTTGTGCAACGTTTTCTCTATTTTCGTGGATGTCATCGAAGGACGTCTAGGAATTTCTATTTGTACAACGGCCGCTGCTCACGTCTAATCGCAAGGGACAGCCGTTCCTCGCGCGTCTTTGCTAGCTATGTGACTTCCTTTTTATTCGCCACAACAAGCATTTCCGGCTCTACCCGCACCACCTTACTTTTTAGACTTTTTCACTTTCAGCTTTGGTGGATCACGCACAAACGGGATAAAGTCGCTACCTACAAACGCTCGCAAAACTTCTGGCACTGTAATACCTTCTTCTGTTTGAAAGGTTTCAAGAATGCAGCAAATCACACGCGTCACCGCGCACAAGGTGGCGTTCAACATATGCACGTATCTCTTGTTGGTATCCCCCATCTTCTTGCTCCCGCAGCGTGTTTCGAGTTTGCGCGCCTGGAAATCCGTGCAGTTTGACGCCGATACAAGTTCCCGGTACTCGCCCTTCCCATCGCTGGCTCCTGGGAACCATGCCTCGATGTCATACTTTTTTGCCGCAGAGTCATTCATCGCCCCGGAGACAATGCTGATTACCTGGTAGCTCAAACCAATGCTCTGATAGAATTCCTCTGCGTTCTTCACCATCGTCTCTAGCATTTCGTACGACAGGTTGTCATCCGGTGACGTGACGCAAAACTGTTCAATCTTATCGAATTGATGCACCCGGAAGATGCCAAGCTGATCTCGGCCGTGAGATCCCGCTTCTTTTCGAAAGTTAGTTGATACCCCTGCGAATTTACGAGGGAGCTCACGTTCGTCCACCCATTCATCCACGTGGTAAGTGCAGAGGGGCTGCTCGCTTGTGGCGATCAAATACTTGTCCCCATCACCGGAAACTTTGTACAGCTCTTCATCAAAATCATCCAATTGCGCGCACTTTGCCATTTGCTCTTTCTCCATGAAGTACGGAGGCTGAACGGCCGTGTATCCGCGCTCGGTTAGAAAGTTTAAAGCGTATTGAATCAGAGCAAAGTTCAGCATGACGCCAGGCCCCTTCAAGAAGTATCCCCGACTACCTGCAGTGCTTACACCACGAGCATACTCTACGCCGCCGATCATGTGAAGCAAGTCAACATGCGTCAGCCCTTTTCCCGGTAACTTCGGGAGCTCCCCAGAGGGAGGGAACATCCGCTCGACTCGATTGTGTTCTTCGTCTTTCTCAACAGGTACGGTGTGGTGCAAAAGATTTCCGATCTGCTTGAGCGCGGCGTCACGCTCCTTCTCAATTACAACAAGTCGCTCTTTTTTTGCGCCCTCACCCGTTGCAAGCTCTGCTTTTGCTGCCTTAATTGCGGCTTCCTTGGTGCCGTCCGGATCAATGTTTGTTTCTGGATTGCGCCCCTTGATCTTGATCTGTTTCATTTCGTTGTTCAGGGAGTTGCGCTCTTTTGATGCGCAATCTAAATCGTATCGTACACTGCGCCATTCAGCATCCCATTTCATGACCTCGTCGACCAGAGACACATCCTTGAAGCGACGACGTTGGCTCTCTCGGACGAGATCCGGATTGCCCCCACGGTCTTCGCGAAAAAGGTTTATATCCAGCATCTTAGTAGGACTGCAGATGGAACCGTCAAGATTTGGTGATGTTTGAATAGAGGTGACGATAGCGCGTCGAGTCGGAGGCGTCCGTGGAGAATAGCAGTCTTTCTAGCTTTCGTTGATACCTGTGAGGAAAGTACTCGTCGGTCGCGATTTATTTACACGTTGTCGCGTTGGCACACTGGCGGAAGCGATCGATCGTGTATCCAATTGGGAAATGCCAAGTGGGCCAGGGCGGGGAGTACAGTAGTTGTATATCGAAGAAGGCTTGAGCGACCACTCTTACACAGCTCTGTGCCGGTCGACAATCACAACGTGCTTGCATTGCTGACGCGTCCTGGCGATGGATGGCGTACAGCAAGGGCCCATGCTTCAACCGTCTGGATTCGTATTCCTGTAAGCGCCTTGTCATCCTGGAATATGCTCTCTGGGTACTGTGGCCCACAGTACCCAGAGAGCATATTCCAGGATGACGCGAGATAATTAAGGGCCACAGTCTGTGGCCCTTAATTATCTCGCGTAGTGTACCCTTGGGTACAGCACGCAGGCAATCCTTTCGAGCAAGGCGTCCTTTTAGCAGTCTTTTGGACATCACTTTATGACGGCCCAAACCATTCACCTCTTTTAGCTGGGTACGCTCCCGTGTTCCGATCCTTAGCGCAAGGTAAATATTTTCAGCATCCTTTTGACGCGAGCATAAACCAACAGAAGTACTTGCTCCCCTCTCAAAGGGTACAATTAATGTCCTTGTCTCCAGCACATGCAATTACACACACGACCAGAAACGAGGGATGTACATGAATCCCTTTAAAGTAATACAAATCCTCACAGTTGTGCAATGAGCGGCACCGACAAGTAGTCCGGTACGTTTCGGAAGACTTCTCCCCCGACTTTCCGGACAAGAATCTGAATCAAGGTTCAAACACGCCTTGTTCTTCATTTTTCTCTTCTGCAATCCTCTTGTTCATACGTTCGTATGGTGAATGCTTTCAAAAAGAGTTCCATCTGCCATAGTATCATTCGCTCAAAGCAACAAAGTAGCTCCAAATACGCATTGTATGGCAGCAAATAGTATAGCTTCCTCTTTTGTTCCCAGTTAGAGGCGATAGAGCAAAGAATGGGCATACCACAAGCCGGAGTTCTTGAAGATTCGAAATGTCTTTTGAAAAACGAACGGCATATCAAGGGATACCCATTTGGCACGCCCTGATACGAGAATCGTTGTGTCTACAGAAAATAGCAGCTTCTTATTGAGGGTACACGACGACCGCTCGAACCATTGCTTCACGGAAGTACTTGCGCTCATAATCATCACAAAGGAAAACGCTTCAACCTAGGAAGGCCATACTTCCCTTGACTGTTTCAAGCCCATTCTTGCAAACTTATCCTTCTTGGCGCATCTCACGTAGGCATTAGAAGCCGTTACCTATATTCTTGTATTGCAAAACGTAAAGCAGCGCGAAATCCGTTACTTCCAAGGCGGAAACAAGCACTACTTCTGAGGCAAGAATGGGTTTTGAGTCAGACAAAAGTCACTTTTCACGTACAAGTCATACTCTTGAGCTCTTCAGAGCAAGGAAGTCACTTCTGGTTTTGAGTGGTGACCCTTCTTGAGCGATAGTGATGAAACGCATCAAGCCATGGATATTTCCTCCAGATTCGTAGTCTGATTCTCAGCATGGCGACATCAACGGTTGTTTGTAAGATTTTCAAACCGATCCACTTATCGATATCTCCAAAGTGACGATTTTCTGCCGTAGTAGAAAATATGAAAGAATTACAGATACAATATGCCGAACTGAAGAAGATTCTGCTGGTATTTACGGCCATGCCCGCCTGTATGCACTTATTTCACATTTAGAAACGTTTCCACCGCCCTCGGTTTGTGCATGGAAGGACGCCAGCCTTCTATAAAATCATCATACCTTGTCCCTCTAGCTAGAAAATGGAGATTCTTATCTAGGTGTTCTGGCGGAAGTCCCCTGACACACGGGACCCGATCTGCGTGCCGCTTTTCAAAGCTGGTTGATCTTCGCCTCAGGCATGATTGGTTTTATGGGCTTCGAACAGGTGACAGGCTCTTTTTCGTTCCAGAAAGGCACCCATACTGGGACGTGGTGTCCAGGGGCGCGTGAATGTTTGTGTTTGGAACGATCCGAACTCAACGCAAGAATGGTTTGACCTGAAAGCATCGATGCTAAGGCTTCAAAAGAGGTCCATTACGACTGCCTGAGGCAGGCAATGCACTGACAGGGCATCCAAACGTTTTTTTTTTCAAGAGCACTTACGTGATTTGGGACACTGCGTTCAGAGAAGGGATGCACCTCTGAGAATTGTCGTCTCTTCATGAAACACAGCAAAGGCGATTTGCTGCCAGGGTGCATCGGAGAAGTATGTGATCCCCGCTCATCTTTAGTCCCCTTCCACTCCGCTTTAAAAGCTTGCTGAGGCTTTTGAAAGTTGGGACGCCAAAAAGGCGTATGGAACGCAGTTCGGAGAGGTCAATCCATATCAGATGCTAATCGCATCGCTTCCGTCGCTTGTCGTGCTAGGATACCGTCCAGCGCCGGTCAACCATCCGTCAACCATCCCTTGAACGTTCGTGCCTGGTACTTTTGTAGAAAAAGATCATTGGATCCCGCCGCCTCAAGAATGATGAAATGGTAGTATTCATTTGCCAGTATTCTCGTATCTCGCATCCGTTTTGCCACAAGGATACACTAGAGTCTACAGAGTACGAAGGAAGAAAGGTGTCTTAGAGTGTACGGAAAAATGATTAGCACAAGTTTGAGAAGCAATGCGAGAACGAGGAGAGCTGGCTCCCTGCGTATCCAGTCCAGCTTGCGGTTCGTGATTTTGTCAAGACTTGGATGCTTATGGATTGTATAAAAGCATGCATTTGTCAAGCAGGTCCTTGCAAAGAAGTCATATTTTGGAAGACTGGTCATCGCTGCGATAAGGAGGGCGGTCGTCGCGCGAGTCTTTTCTCAGTATTATAATACCGAATGATGAGTGACTCGTGCTTCTGTAATACAGAGACACATGGGCGAAATGAGATGTACAAAGAACGGAGATGGTGAGTGCGGGAACTAACAGAATTGCAGGTAAACAAGCTTCAATGCTTTACTTTGGTCAGACCTTGCCGCATATGATCTTATCTGGAAATCGCTTTCATGATGGCTTCATAGAAAGCCTGGTGAGAGAAATGCTCTGCATATACATTGCCGGTACTACAGAGCTTCAAGAAGGCCAACGTGTACAGGAGAGAGTGAGTTGTAGTTGGTAGTTTGTCTCATTCCCCTCTCCCCTCCAGCGAACAACAACGGAGAGACAGTTGAAGTTTTCAAAAGCGATTACGGCCTTTTCAGGGCATGTTGAATGCGTGCGCCACGACAGCCCCTGCAAATTTTGCATTGGCGCTGGCAAAGGGGGTTGGTGCATTGTGCATAGTGTGATTGTGTGCTTGGCAGAAGCCAAAGTTATGGTCGTCCTTGTGATGGTCACAGATGAGGCAGTGTTGTTGATGATTAAAATGGCGGCGTTGGCCCGTCTGGCTGGGTTTGGACTTATCCCTGTGGTTCCTGTTCTGGTTGGGTTTGCGCATCTCTCTTGAATAGTTTTGCGAAAACAAGTGAAGCGGTGTGTGGACTGGGGGTGCGGTACAGAAATGGCTGTGTTTAAAGGAGTTTAAATGGGGTGGGGTCTAGCAAGCGAGACGGTGGTGGCAATTGACAGTGACAAATAAGCGCGGGGGTGGAATACGGTACATATGTAGATAAGTTGCGTGGAAAGAACGACAAATAAAAGTTGGAGTAGCAACGGCAATTAAGAGAGATTGAGCTTTCAAAAGAGTGACGAGATTTTAAGCTGGGTGTCGGTTAAGGATAACAACAGGGTGAAGCGTGATGCGGGCGATGCGGTAAATACGGATGTATGCAGGATGTGAGTGTGAGTGCAATGATGTGTAGTTTAAAGGGCGTGTGTCTTCGATTGGTGTGGATGCGTACACCAGAAGAAACAGATGGGGGGTTGGCATTGGCCGCATTGAGTGCAAGACATACCTTGTCGGGCAAGATGCGTTTTTGTTTTGAAGTCGATGTGGATGAATGTTTATAACGGGCTAGAGTGGGCTTGTGGGTAGGTGACAGGTGATGCGTGTGTGATGTTGGAAGCAGGACGAGGGAAGAAAATAGGGAAGGGAAGACAGGATAGGGGTTTTCCTGTACCGCGTTGTACAAAAGAATAATCCTTGCAGGCCTACGAATACGCGGGGCGCGGCTGCGGTGGCGGGCTGCATGTCAAAGGGATGTTAACGGGATGACCGATGCGAGTTTCGGATGCCGCACCGCTTGGGGAGCGCGGGGGACGTGGCGCGGGGGTTGGGGCCGCGGGGCGCATGGCATGCAGCGTGTGGGGCGGAACGTGCGGACCGGGAGGGGAGCTGCGGCCAATGGGCGGGCGGGGGGCGCGGACAGGGGCGGGAGATGTGCGGCAACGCGGGCCACGGCGCGGGGTGCGTACGCACCTTCTCGCGCCAAAACGGCGGCTGAATTGGCGCACTGCCTCATACCTCTGGGCCGAATTTTTATGCGCCATTCACAGGCGTGCATGCCATGCTCGTACTCTGCCTCCACCTCCCCGAAGCTGCCATTCTTCCCAATCATCCAGTGGTCCCCCACCCCTCCCATCGCCCACTCCCGTCGCCCACTCCCACCCCCAACCTCTCCTTTCCTCCCTCTCAGCCCCGCTCCCCCCCGGTCATCGCTGGCACTTCACCTAACAACGCCCCCCGCCCCCACCTCGCCCTCGCCCCCGCCTACGCCTTCACTACCGTCCTCCATTCTTCACCATCCCATTATTTCCGTATATACTCCCTCCGCACGTCATGCTCCCCTATCTGCCCTCCTTCCCCTTTTCCCTTCTCTATCCTCACCTCCACTCCCACTCTCAACACCGCCTT
>NW_005178990.1:95548-179677 GCF_000350225.1 Chondrus crispus
ACCGCCTTCCGCACCAACTTTCGCCATATTTTACTTTCCCCCCCTTCTACCTCCCCCCCTCTCACCCTTCCCTACATAAACAGATTTCTCCGCCGTACCCCACATTCCCCGCTCCACCATTCCACTCCACGCCCCCTTCCCCGCGCATCATGCCCATATTCTTCCTCGAGACATTCCCACGCATCCAACTCCGCACATTCTCACCATGCTTCCCGACGAACACTATTTCACCCCGCATCGCATCGTCGCCCGTCTCCAACATCTCCTCCAACAATGCGCCAACCCGGAACTTGTCAACTGGACTGTAACCTATCACAAGGTCTCCCCGCAAATCGTCCGCGGTGTCTCGGTGCAAGAGATCCGTCACAAGGTTCATCAATGGCAGCGTCTTTGGGAAACAGAGCAGCAATCCATCCTGCCTTTCCTAGAGCGTCAGGTCGCCCAAATCCTCCTCCAGCAACCGTTTCTGGAGGATCAGCTTGCCGCAATCATCTTCGTCTCGGAGAACTTGCTCCAACTTGCAAAGATCTCTCCAACACAGGTCTTCGCTCTCTTTGAGCCCGTCTTTGCCGGAAACTACATCTCCTGTCGCCTCATCGGCGACAAGTTTGGTACCAAGATCCTAGTCCCGCTTCTCATCCGCGAACGAGAACAGACCGCAGCACGTCTCTGTCAGATATGGCTCCCCGCTCGCAATCTATGGCAAGCGAGAGCCGCCCTCACTGCCTTTTCTAATCTAGCAGCCGATGCCATTCATCAAGAAATATTGCTTTATGGTTGCTCCGTCCTCGTTCGTCGCCCCGAAGAAGAAGCGAAGATGGTCGCCGGCACTGCACTTCGCGCTCTATCTAAGCACCGCCCGGAACCTGTAATCGAGTTTTTACAACATGAGGAGACGCTATTCCATTTTGATGCACAGTCTTTACTAAAGGCCACTTCTAACATAGAGAACGAGCGGTTGGTGCGGCGAGTCAAGGAAACAAGGCGACGCGTTCAGAGGACGGGATTAGATCCAGACACACCGTCGCTTGTTTTGCCTCCACCGCAATTTGCCGGCGGGCCTGCTCCAGCAGTGATTGAAATTTCGGCTGCTATGAACACTGGAATTGCAGGCGAGGCAGGCGCGGCTGTTTATGGACTAGGGGATGACTCTGCTTATCCTTTAGGCATTGAATTAGGGCTGGAGGGGACGCTGGGAGAGCAAGTGATGGACGTTGGTTTGCAGGAGGTAGACGCTGCGGATCGAGAGATGCAGCCAGAGGGAGGAGAGCAACGAGAGGGTGGGGAGGCAAGCAAGGACGGGAGTGGGGAGGCGCGTGGGGATGACGATGTCGAGGAGTATCGAGATGAAGTGGGCGAATAGGTTTTTGTGAGGCGAAAACGGATAAAGAGTAAGCATACCGTAGTATAAAGATGAGACGAGCGTTTTCGTGAAGACATGTGCAGGGGAACGCAACTGCGAGAGGAGGTATAATGTAGAAAATGAATTAATTTTGGGCAGTTTCCATGTCAGGTGATCATTACTGGCGACGTTGCGCACGGTGCAATTGTAAAAAGGACTACTTGTATGACGCATTAGAGAGGCGACTTGCACGTGAAGGTGCATCATTGCGGGAGGATGCGAATTCGAGTTTGGAATGACGAAAATAGAAGCAACAAAGCGATGGGCACTATTTTCTGGTATTAGAGGGCGGGCGGCTGCGCTTGTGATTGCAATCGGAGGGTCAAGAAGGCTAACTTCCCGTGCGTATCTCCTTACAATAAGGGCAACAAGGGTGGGCAGATATGGGCCTGACAATGAAAAACAGGAGTTCTGAATAGAGAATAGTAGAGAAGAGGTTTCGGGAATGAGTTAATTAGAAAGGTGTGTTGGAAAAGTGGAGGGTAGAATGGTGCGTTGTTCGTGGATTGTGGGAAGAGGAGTTGAGAGTTTAAGAAGATTGGGGAAATGGAGCTTTACGGGTATTCGAAGTGGTATATGGTTACAGGCTTAGAACATGAAAGATCTTGTGATTAACGAGTTTATGAATACGTAGTGAGCTGTTTCGTACACACTGCCGAGGGGCAAAATAATATTGCGGGATGTGAAGTAGGAAGAGGGGATGACTTGGCAAATATGCTATCAGTGGCGGCGGCAACAAGCCGGGGAGTGGGAGCAGTGAAGAGAAGACAGGAATTAGAGGACACCATTTTGTACAGTATGTGATGAGGAGAAGGCACGAGTGGAATGCAGAAGCGAGGTGTGAACGTGAAAGCACCAAATATCCAACTGGACTGCGTTTTTGTAGTGCCGGGGAGGACGTCATAGTGCGGTGGAGATGCCCTACAAGCTAAGTTATGAGAGACAGTGTTGGAGGGTTTTATCCTTCTCGCCAGTTCAGGGAATCGGGTCCTATCTGGCAAGGCAGGAGCACGCGGTGATCAATGAAAATGGATATGTAGGAATGTGTGCGCTGGCACAAAAAATAGAGCGTTTTAATATATATATAATTATCTGAGGGAAAAAAGACAAATATGAGCGGATAGTAGTACAGCGCGTGCAGTTGAAATTGAATCAATCTCATTTCAGGATTCATGTCAATAGAAACCAAAATCTTGGATTTTGAACGAAGTTCACTGTACAGTCACAAAGCCAGACGTACCGTAATTCCCTGCAATTTTCCATAATATAGTGCGGGACAATTGTACACGTGTTGGCATTGACGCAGTGAGTACACATCGTGATTTGTGACAAGATATCATCTCCATCGAAATGAAAAGATATATTTAGAGACGCCTCGGTATCCTAAGTTATAAGCCCTTGTGGACTCTGACTATTGTGGAAAGGGAGTACGTCTTCAGACTAAATAGCAATCAACGTGAACACTCTATCCAGTCTACATATATTGCATGGTCTGGAAGTACAACTTGTGGCCGACTTGGTATCGCATACTGCTTTATGCATGAACGTTGCAATACGACATCGACGAATCAAAAAGCAAAGCAAAATATCAAATTGACGCTCGAGTAGGGCCAACATCAACCATAAGATACTGTAAAGCCGCAACGTTGATAACCTGAGGTATGAAATTAGCACAATACAGTAGTGGACAGTAGTGGTGCTCAAACCTAGTTCTGAAATTCTAGTTCTAATTCTGAAACGACGCTTTCTCGACCAATCAGAGGAGTTCAGAACTTTTTCAGAAAATAAAACTAATCCCCAACAGTGATTCTTACTTGTCGCCTGAATCAAGCAGCTGTAATTCAAGAACACGCTCTGATTGGCACAACCTTCGCGCGGTTGACGCTCTCGTACTGTTACTTCAACAACTGCTGTATCTGTTTCGGTCTATCGTGGCGCGAACTGAAACCGAAACACAACCGCAGCAGCAAAGAGCAGTAGCGTGCCAAGCGCGCACTTATTAGACACAATTCTGTACATCGGAATCATAACAAGCACCGAATCCGATACAAGAGAAGTAGTCCTGTATCGGGCTCGGTGCTTGGATCGGTTGTCAGCATGTCAGCTCCGCGGGTGTCGCGCGGAGAAGAAACGCGCCGCTCGAGATACCGCGCGCTGGCGACCAGCCTCCTTCCACTGCGCGCGCTCTGATCAGCGGCGCGCTCAAGCGCTTTGCTGAAGCGCGCCTTGCCCTGGGCGCGATACACCTCGGCGAAACGGCGCTTCTTGCGGGCAGACTGCAACGGCCGCAAAAGCAAGATCGCGAGCGCGCCGCTGCTCAGCTCCTTGCGCATGCACTCTACCGAGGATGGCTTCATGACGGCCTCCCGTGATCAAGTAGTACCGCCCGTCCCGGTCGCGTGCTCATGCAACTGCTGTTGTGGAGCTCCAGAAGAGGTGTGTGTGCACATTTCTCTACTTGGGTTCTCGAAGACAGGTGTCACCGTGTGTGACGTGGAGCCGGATACCTCGCCAGCCGAGCCGGATCAGGCGAGGGACACTCAGAAATGTTCTTAATCAAAAAAACTTACACAAGCGAAATTGCGTCCCAATCGACTTTCAGAAAGTTCTGACCAGTCTACGAGCTCTGCAGCTTGTAGACGAGTTAGAATTTTTTCTGAATCAATCTGGCCAATGAGCTTGCGAAAAATCGATTCAGAATTAGAACTAGAATTTTCAGAACTAGGTTTGAGCACCACTAGTGAATCCTCGCTAACTGCATATGAAAAGTGGACGGCTTTCGTATGCAGTTGGCGAACATATGCACTTGTCGAAAATGTCCATATATAGGGCATCCATGGAACATCAGTAAACGCCTCATTTTTATTCAAAAAATTCAGATATGCGGGTCTGCCGTGCTGACTTGGCCTGCTGGAGTTTTACATCACGCTGCAAGGTGCGCAGAGAGCCCAAGACTAGCGGGTCTGCAAAGTCCGCGCTCTCAAGAAGGTGGCGCACTACAACAATACACCTCAAGCGCTATTCATATCCGACCCCCTCCAAGTAAGATGCAGTCTCTGCATCACTTTCCTCGCTTTCAACTTCCCCTTCTGTCATCGCCGCCACTGCCCCCGACACAAGAGTTGTGTCATCGGCTTCCTCTAAATCATTGTTCTCATCCTCAGGATTTGTTATAAAATCAATATCCATCTGTGTCCGAGGTGCGACGAGTTCGGACATTGCAGCCAATACCTCTACCACTGTACTATCTTCAACCCTTTGCACCTCTTCAGTTCCCATCACTAAACCCGTGTGATGCCAGCAATTCTTCAAAACTGAGGCTAGAATGTCGTCCCACATTCGTCTCATCGCCTTCATAGAAGTCAACTGATCGACCTTATATATATTCTCCACCTTAGCATCCATATAATCCAGCGCTCTCTCGTACTGCCACTTCCGATATCGTACCTTCAGTGCAGCGATAATGCCTGCGTCTAACGGTTGCAGTTTAGACGTAGTGTTCGGCGGCAAAAAAACAACCTCAACGTTATCGAGTAGTGGCAGAGTTTCCTCTGTACCATGAGCTGAACAATTGTCGAGTAGAAGTAGCACTTTTCGGGATGGACTGGAACGAGAAATGTATGAAGAAAAACGTAGAATCCATGCAAAAAATAAAGCGCTCGTCATCCACGCTTTTTTGTTTGCGTGATAGTCAAACCGCAGCTGCTGTCCTTCCTGTTTCTTAAAACACCGAGGCTTCTTTGCTTTTCCAATACACATCAGTGGAAGGCGCTCCGATCCATCCGCGTTACAGCATGCCAGGTAAGTCAAGCGGACCTTCTCGCATTTTCGACCAGGTAACCTTTCACTCGCTATCGTGCGATCTGGTGCCATGCGATAGAAGTGGCCAAACTCGTCCGCATTGAAAACATCACAGTGTTTATAAAACTGAATTGTACTGCGTAGCAAGGGCATTTGACGATCAATTGCAGCCTGGTCTGCATCTCCCGATTCGCCATGAGACTTGATTGATTTAAGGTTCCACCGTTTCTGGAACGGGTCAACCAGCCTGAGCCAAACATAAGCTTGGTTTGTTTCTGCGGCGGAAGGGACAAGTTCATGAGATGCTGTAACGTCCTTGCCTTCGCAATAATTAAACTTCCATTCACACAGCGCCGTGCGCGAAATTGAGCATTGATCCAGGAATGCAATGCTGCCTCCAACTCTCTACAATTGCCATAAGTGTATCGCTTGCGGATTGCTGAAGGAAAGAGGGACGGGCGAGTTGCATTTTTGATGATGCGAGAGATGGTAGATTGGTTCGGCTTACGGAGGAGGTGGAATTTGTCGTAGGCCCACTGTGCGAGCGCTTCTTGGTGAAATGATTCACCTGCAGAAATTCGACGCACCCGCTCGTCCATTACTTTCTGTTTCTGGACGACTGTGAGTGAGGTGAGTCGTGTATGGGAGTCCATGTTGTTTTGGTTTGGTGGTTGAGGACGGTTGTGAGGCAACCGGGAGAGCGTGTGCCTATAAACCATGGTGTTGCGATGTTTCACAGTAAAGTGAAGTTGGACTGTAGCCTAATGCCTCTGTCCTACGGCCTAAATTCTGCGTGCCGCCGCTGGTGTTGACTTTGCAGTCCGCCGCCGGTGTTGAATTTGCAGTGCCGACGGCGATGGCGAATCACTGCATATTTGTTGTCATACGTTTTTATTTGTTTCATAGGTTGCCTCTGTATGAGGGTTCGATATGATTAAGGATCACTTTCTTGATGCAGTTATGCGGTATGCAGTCCAGTGTCATATGCAAGCTGGATTCGCGACTCCGCAGCTGGTAGCTGACGAACGCATGCAGATATCGAGAATATGCACAAATCGAGCATGCAGTTAGCGAGGATTCACTGTACCGAGGTCCTGTATTGTTCTTACTACATTATACATTCGATTCATGCGATTATGCAGCTGCTCCAATATATTTGGGGTTGGCGTGTTCGTCTCATTGTTAATGTGAAAACTCGGACGTGAATGGTGACGGTGAAGTATAATAAATATTTCTGGGTTATAATAAATTGAATCGCACTAAGGTATAATCGCGGTATAATTTTGCTGTATCACTCTCCCATCCTATAGTAAAACCGACAAGTGCAGATGTCAATAACAAATGCAAATCCGTTTGCAAATTATTAGCAAACGAAATGCAATGGTATCGTAAATATTCAATGATGGCGATAGATGGTAAGGTCTACTGGGTAGTATAAATACGGCAGGATTCGAGGCATCCTAGCGGTACGGATAAAGGAAGAAATAACAAGAAAACGCCCAAAAGAAAAAAACACGATTCTCGATTCGCACAGTCCTGCCGGTGAACTCTTTACTGTATCTTTATTTTCTATTTTTGCGACAGTCTAGACTTTACGCTGAACTAGTTTCTTTGAAGAGAAACTCAACCGAAATTGATCAAGAGTGAATATCTTTTCGAGAGTGGTCTCCCTACCTCTATGGGATATTGATGCAGTACGTTTTATTAATAAATAGGTAACGCAATCTTCATTTTTAAGTATAGCTCTCAACTGAAAACTAAAGAGTAAGTCCAGTATTTTCGCTCTCTCTAAAATAGAACTGTAGTCTCTATCTTAGTAGTATTAAACCCGGAACGTTCAAGACATTTGGGGCACCCCACGCCCTTGCGAAAGATACAGAAGACCCCACACTCGATGCACGGCCACATCCCCGCACGCCTTAGATAAGCTCAACAAGCGACGAGGAGGACTCCATTTCCGTGTTGGGCGTCATTGAGGACGACGGTAGACTGGCGGATGAACGGAGGCCGGAGGACAAGGTTTTCTGACATGTATCGAGCATTAACGGAGTAGGTGCTGGGCAGAAATTACGCACGGATAACGCTCCACCTGTTTGCAATTAAATTAAGACATGTGTTACCGTAATTAAGACACCTCTGCCTAGAATACGGGGGTTCATGTAACAGTCCTCATCTGGGCAGCCGAATTGCAAAAAGCTCACATTTGGGGATTTGTAATGCCAAACAGTTAACTTGTGAGCAGTGGCATTGCGAAATAGTCAACCATGCTCCGAAAAGTGACAAACATTTCGGACTGGATTCGCCGTGGCCGCTGTTCTCTGTTCTCATCACAGATCTACTTCACACAAAATCATAGTTACTGCTTTGTTTATCTACTCTGCTGATCGCGTCAACTCTTGCAGCGTCACCGATGGAGGCCAGCAAGCAGCGTCGCCCCGGCGCCGTCCTCACGAGCTCCGCCCGCCGCCGGAACAGAGGCGAAAACGCTTCTAAGTTTAAACACGAAAGCTCGCCGTGGCTGGATCCTGACGTACAAGCCCTGATGGACGACACAACAGACTCTGAGGACGAATCCAACGCGTTGCCACTACCTAAAAGCGCCCTTCTAGCTGGTCCTCGACCGTGCGTCACCGGCATCGACCCGGAGAAGGCGCGGGCCATCCTGGAAATCTATGAAGAAAAAAGGAAGCGGCTTACCGCCACAGCAGACAAGGTCGAAGCCACCAAGTCCTCCATGCACCGAAGGCTAAGTGCTCGGGCCGCCAACGCCGCAGTGAGATTTCCGATTCCTCTACGTAAGTTGCACGAGATCGAAGACGTTCCGGGCGGTATTGCAAAGGTCATCACTGTTGGATCAAGATATTTATCAAAGACCCTTGTTATGCATGCTATTAGAGAGGTAGCCGAAGTCCTTCGTATCGTCTCGCTCTTCTTTATCAACAATGCCACACGTATATTGGCCCGTGCATCTCCTATACACGCCATGGAGATCGGCGATTTTCGTGTTAACGCTTACTTTAGAAGCAATCAGTAGGACTGGGCAGTGAAGACAGCAGCCTTCACCGGCGTCAGGGGTACCTCTCCACAACCAATCAACGGAAACGACAGCCTGGCTTGGCGCAAAGGCCAGAGGCGTACAGCATACCGAAACGTAGACCTGGCCTACCATGTTTCCGACAACGTTAGAGCGTGCCCATCCTTGAGTGCGAAGTCTATGAGTGCCCTGTTTACCGGATATCTCCCCCACCCGGACCACATTCCAGGACATGAGTGGACTCGCGTGCGCAAGTTAGCGCATAATTTTGCGTTTGGAGAGCCGGAACAAAATGTCAAGCTGCTGACGTCACTGAAAGCTGAGATGAGGGCCTGTGGACATACGTTGCGGTACAAGACAATTGGGGGTGTCGAAATAGAGGCGAAAATCTGGCGCGTCAAAAAAGCTGAGCACAAGCGGTTGCGGCGCGCTGCGCTGTCTGTTCCTGTCGGGAATCGCAATGAGCGCCAGGTTCAGGATGGGGACTATTGGGCACAGGCAAGCGAGCGGTTCAGGAAGAGACACGAGGAGCTCCTAGAAAGCTTGCAAGTTGATTGTCGGAGATATGTGGAACTGATTGCCGTGTCATGGAAGTGGGTCCAGCACCAGTTCCCATATATGTTGTCATTAGTGCAGGCTGATGCCTGTTTTGGCAAGTCTTCGCTCGCTTCTTTTCAGGAATTTACTGTAGTGGGTTGGTCCAGCAACTTCAGCATAATTGCTTTGGGTTGCGTGCTGGTGTGCGGGAATGAGTCTGTGTCCACGTGGACTCGCGCGTGGCAGTTTTATAAAGCCATGCACCCAAGCATGGGGCACCTTACCACGCTCATGTCTGACGGCGACAAGGGGATACCGGCCGAAATAAGAAACTCCTTTCACGCGGAAGGCATGCCGCACATCTTCACGTGTGCGGAGCACCGCGGAAAGCGATTGGCAAGACACGGCGTTGCGTGCTCTCGTCAGTACAAAAAACTGATCGAGACACCCACAATAGGCAAATTCGCGGAATGCCGCCAAGGCGAATCGTTCACGGGCCTCTCTGGACCTGCTCGCCACGCTATCGACTCTGTGCCAGATGTGCATCAGTTCCCTGCGGCTGCAGTAGCGGCAGGGGCGACTCTCTACGCAAGACGTGCTTCGCAAGGAGTCGAGAGCCACAACAGCGCTACTCTTGTGTCGCGCACACAAGATCCGGTGACCTCTATTATCAGCCTTTCACAGCGTGAGGCGCGCATTTTCAAACAATTGCGTGAGGCTGCACACGCTGCTACTGGGTTCATCACGGAAAGGAACCGTGTATACTTAGACAGGGTGAAGTCAGACGCCAGAGCCCACGTCACGTGCATAAGCATCGAGGACACGGAAACAACCACAGCTTTTGGAGTCAAAGACGGAAGGGGAAACTCCGAGACAGTGAGGTTGGCAATTACGACTCCTCGTGACGATAAATCAATGTTTCTGTCGGTAGCCATTCCATGTACATGCGGCATACCCACTCGCCACCTTTTCCTCTGTGTACACATGGTTTCTGTCGCAGCCAAGCAAGGCTACGACAACAACACACTCGTGCCCCGCGAGCTGTCTTTGCCGCGGTGGCAAGAGCAGTATCCGCTCTCTGCTACTGTGCCCGTGCCCACGATGGCTGATGTCCGAGCAAGCAGCACCCCTCCAGACCCCAATATCGTCCTCCCCATCACTGCGCCGCCCAAGCGCGGCCGCCCCAGCACCGAACGCAAGACGTCAGCTGTAGAGGTAGTCATTAGAAAAGCGAGTCGCCGGGCGTAGAGGCAATAAATGACTTCGGTATACCGTGACATAGCACAGCACATGTTGGCATCACATGGCGCATTGCGACGCAGCTCTTAAGAGATCAGCAAAATAAATTGCGGCGCAGCTCTCTACTGTGCCACGCGGCGAATTGCAGTGTCGTATTGCGAGGCGACGATGCGATGCGGCGCTGCGCAGCACTACGCAGAACGCCGCAGCGCAGGTACTGGGGACTAGATCGGGGCAGGGTATCGCGTCTCGACGTGGCACTGCACCATGCCGGGCGTAAGGGAAACTGTGGGAGGGATAGGGGTGCTGTTGAGAAACGTCATAGCAAAACCAGTCTCGAAATTTTCGTGACTTTTCAAAGCATGGTGAAATGTTTAGTGATACGACTGCACTTGGATAAACAGTTTGGCAATATAACTGGCCTAGTGTGAACTGTTTCGCAGCAACAATCCCGAAGTGTAAACGGTTGGGCAATACGAATGCCCGACTGTGAACAATTTTGCAATAAACCTGCTCGCGTGTGAACTGCTTTGCAATAGGAATGCCCAATTGGGAACAGTTTCGCATTTTCCAGAGCACTGTCCACTGTCTTGCAATACGGCTGCCCAACTGTGAACCTCTTGGCAATTAACTCTAAAAAGAAACAGACCCCTGCTCCCTTAGCTAAAGTGCCACGCGTGCCAGGTCACCCTCACTTGCAAACATCAGCCACGCAAACAGCGTGGTGGCAAGAAGCATTTGGCACCAGAGGCTCGCTATCAACGCCAGCAGGAGGACGACTACTGTGACCCTTGCTAAGGCTTCTTTCCCTCCGTGCACAACTTAAAAGCACACCTCATCGGCGCAAACCACTTCCGTCGAGTCTCATATCTGCGCGAACGTGATTTGACATGCCAAAATTACCAAGGTTGACCACCAAAAATCTGAAACCTTTCAAAACAATTTTGCAATCTATTGGGAGTACCTTGCAATACTTTCGGTTTATTTGTTTCACAGCTACAGTAGTGCGACTACTAAGAGCACCCCTAGTGGTTGAGTAAATGAGTAAATGCTTGATTTTTGGAGATAGATTTTGTCGTGAGCAACTCTATAGAGTTGCTCATGACAAATAAAATTTAGAGATACTCACTCCAATATAGTGGAGTGAGTATCTCTAAAAAAGTTACCATTTTGAGTAAATCTATCTCCAAGCAGCCGACCGGATGGAGACAGATTTACTCATTTGCGCAAATAGAGATGCGAATATAATTGCGCCACTTGGAAAAATTACCAAAAACCCACGCCAATTCTATTGACTTGGCTCGAGCAATGTTCTCTGTGCACAGGGAACACACTGTTTTCTGTGCACAGGAAACACCCCCAACACCGCGATCCCAAGCTGAATTAACCCGCCACTGCCACCCTCCTGCATTCTTCCTGACGCCTTCCCTTCTCCCTTTCCTCCTCCTCTCCTCCCTGCCCTTCCTCCAGGGCATGATGTTGTCATGTGGGGCTTGAGGAGATGGGAACCGGAGACGTCCCCCACAGTATATCCGTACAACACCACCACTACCATCCCTCGTACTGAATGACCACGGCTGCCAAAAGAGCCAATCACTGCACAACACGTTTGAATTTGCCCTCTAACCGGTAGTGTTGCCCCTAGAATCGCTATCTCCAAACCCTGAATTTCTCATATTTAACCTCGAAATATAACTAAACCAGTAGGGGTGCTCTAAAACCCCGCACTGGTCTACGTGATAAGGTTGGACACGTAGTACAACACCCACACTACACATACCTTCCGCACGTGTGAAATACAACATGTGTGGAAATTGAACACGTATTGCACGAATCTTTCTGGCACTAACTCCGATACGTGTGACATACCACACTCGGTGTGAGAGTTGCACACGTGTGAGGTACTGTACTGGGCGCTTCCGGAAATTATTTCTTGTGTCAGAGGCACATATATTTTTTTCATGCCACGGAAATGCTGGCGCACAGAATGTGCGTCGCTCTACTGTACTGGCGTCTGTACGGCTGATGCGACGCCGCCGATGACGCCGTCGGAGCCCAGTACATTGCGAGCTTAGATCTATCACAATGCGGGAGCGCGCGAGTTCAGAGCCATGAATGACGCAATGTCTGTCCTACTACTCCTTTTAATTCAGGAGCAACATCGAAAGTATGCCATAGCGTTCAGGCAGAAATAATCGGCCGAAGGTCGAAAAAGAAGGGACCGCCGTATTTCAAGAGCTGCGCTGCAGCACCCCTCCATGTCAACATTTTCATGCCTTTTCTGGTCAGGTTGCGATCAATCTTTAATCACGTTAGCAGGTCTCGACCACCACGCTTTTCGTAGCTTGCTCCAAACATTTGAACCAGCTTTTGAGCGCTACTCACCGTCCTGTAGCGATGGAATCATCAAAGTCCTTCCTACACGTTCCAAAAAGCGTGGAAGACCCCGTTCCCTATCGGCATCCAATTGTTTGGGGCTTGTGCTCGCTTGGGGAAGATCTCGAGGATCTGAAATGGTGCTGTGCCTCCTCTTCGGTGTGACAGGTTCCGTATGTTCTCTTATCTTGCAGTTTGGGCGGCGACTTCTACTGCTGCAGCTTTCTAAGGATGCCATGGCAGCAGTGCGAATGCCGTCGGATGAAGAAATAAAGGGATTTAAGCATTCGTTTGCTACAAAGTTCTCCATGCTGTCGGATGTTTATGCGGTCGCGGACGGATTGAAGCTGTATCTGCAGAAATCTGGGGATGCAGTGATTCAGAACATGTTCTACAACGGTTGGACACACGACCACTACGTTGGAAATGTTTTTGTCTTTGCACCGAATGGATGCATTATTGCATGCGCCGTAAATGCACCCGGGCGATGCATGATTCTACGACTGCTGACTGCGGAAATATTTATGAGAAACTAGAAGATGCTTATGGTAGGACCGGGCGGTCGGTGTGTCGTGGACTCAGTCTTCTCAAAAAGAGATAATAAATTCCTCATCAAGTCCAGTCAGGATATTTTTATGAACAGTGGCCGGATGCACGAAATCACAGAAGCTAGACAAGCAACCTCTGCCCGACAGGCAGCAGAAGGGGGAATGCGAGCGCTGCAAGGGGCTTTCCCAAGGCTGAATGATCGGTTGACGTATGAGGAGCGAGGTGAGCGGAAAGCCATTCTTTTGTCTATTGTCCTGTTCGGGTAGTGGGTTTACACCAAAATTCTCAACACCTACATGCCGAGCCTGAGCGTCGACGCTAACTTTTTCCTCAGCAATAGTCTTGGCTTTCCAAAGTAGTAGCGAGATGGGCGTCGACGAGTGAGGGAGGAGGTTGGAGATGCTGTGGTAGGATGGGGAGGCGATGCAGTACGTGAAAGAAGATACTTGTTCTTGACACAGTACTCAAGATGCAGCACCCAAGATGCAGCGGGGTGTTCCAGAGCTTGAAAAGTAGCAGACGAGTCAATAAAGCTGTTTTGAGGCAAGAGATACAATAAAAGCCGGAAGTGCGGTTGAAAGATCCTTGTTAAGAAAGAAGTACTGATGAGGTATTGAGAGCGGTTCGAAAGGTAAGAAATGCAATTGATTCAGAAGAGGGCGTGTGAGGAGATCAAAAGGCGTGCGGGTGTTGGAGAGCTCAGTAGCGAACCGGAATTGAAACCGAAAAAGAGATGGGTCGAGAAGTGGGAGAGTTAAGTTGACAAGCGGAGCTAAAAGTGAAGCAGAGATGAGTCAAGCAAAGATAAAGTTTGGAGTGGAGTATGCAGAGCAGGTCATAAGAGAAGGAGGTATGGGGTGGTATTTATGTGGGTCAGGAGAAGAAGGCAGAGATCGGAGCGCAAATTGTATCCTTAAGTGGCAAGCGGGAGCGGTTCCGTAGAGGAGAGGAGGATGACGAAAGATTGTGTTGTATCAAGTGCGTCCGTTGTCAATTTTTATTGTGGGTGGAATACAGGGCGTGGAAAGTACACGATCCGAGGGAAAAGATTCCGGTTGAATGGTTTCGGAAGTGGGGAGAATCTGGGGCCGTTGCTCGACACGGAAGGAGGGAGGAGCATCGTCATTGAGGAAAGTGGAGAGGCATGGTCGCAGCCATGACGGAAACAGCGTTCCCACCAAGACAGCAAGATACCGTAGCACCTTCTCTGATGACGGTGACGTTTGAGGCACGAGGGATAAAGTTTCTGGATGGTTGCCGAAGATGGAAAGGTGGGGAAGGTGGAAAGCGTTAAGAGAACCGTCTAAACCGCCAGGACGGGAGAGGAGTTGGGGGTCCATGGCGGGTCATGGGTTTTAACTAAATGCTGCACGTGGGAATATCTCCCTCTCCTTCCTTACCAACGCCGAGATACTTGTCCAAGAGATTTCGCCCCCTCCACTCCCCCCACTCGGCGCTCCGCTCCCCGCCGCTCTGATCCCCGCTCCCCCCTCTCCCTCCAACCCCCTCCGCGTCCTCTCCCTCCAACCCCCCTCCTCGTCCTCTTCCCGCCCGGCCCCACCCGAAATGGCCCCTCCTCCCTCGCCTCCTCCCAGCCCCCCGCTCCTTCTTCACCTCGTCCCACACTCAATTTTATTGGGCTTGCGGGCGGCGCGATACTCAAGCGCGTCTTCAAGATGGTCGAGGAGAGCAATTCCGCTGAGGCCTTCACGTCGGCCGTTCTACTCACAGTCTAGGGAACTGCCTTGCTGACAGAGGAGTATATTCCGTAGGAGCCAAAACCACTTGTTAAATGTCGGAAGAGGCGTGTTTGCTCCCACTCCCTTAGCCAGCATTAGCATGATCATTTCCATGAATTGTTCATGCCGCGTGCTTTGCGCCTCCCGTCGTTGTCTATCCTCCTCCCTGCGCTCTATGTCCTCCTGGCGCGCTCGGTCCTTTTGCTTTTGCTCTTCGCTCCTGCGCTGATGCTCCTGAAGCATAGAACGTTTAAAGATAGAGATGAGGTCCTCCCCCTCATTACCCACCCCCTTTTTGGACGCAATTTTCTTTCTCAAAAAAGGCCGGGGCGAGAGAGATCTAATATTACGAGACGAATGGCCTGGAGACTTGAACTGTGACCCCCTGGACCTATCAGTGGAGAGCTAGAGTTTTCTAGTAGAACAACTGTGCCATTTTGCCCCTGCTCTTCGTCGCCGCTTTCTGAACCTTCCCTTTCTATTTCGGTTAGAAAAACCGGGGCCAGGTCCCTCTGCATAGACTCATTCGGAATACACCCTTCTACAGCGTCCTCCGCGAGTTGTCCGTCTCCTAGATCTGCCCGGTCTGTCATCTTGTACCGGATTTGCTTTGCTTTGCGCACGTCTGGGGGCATAAGAGGGTCTCCTGTTGGCCTTTTCTTGCGGTGCAAGGATGCAAAATTTCTCTTTAAAGAATCGAGGGTACGCTGGCATGCTGGGTACCGCTGCTCATGAAGCCGCAGCACATGATCCCATTCTTCCTTGCATAAAGGCAGGTGTTGATCTAAAACTTCTAAAAGGCTGTCGATTTCCTGCTGCGAAAAACCGCTTCCTCGTCTTCCATTGGGTGATGACGTCACATCACGAGATGCTGTCTTTCTTCTTCGTATGATATTTTTCCTGGCTCCCGGTATGGGACGAATTGGGTTATGGGAAACGCGATGTCGGTCGGCGGGAGCACGCACATGTGGGGCACCAACGTAGTTTGGTGTTATTTCCGGATCTCCTACCATCTGAGCACCATACCCCGCGAGACCACGTATCGTCGGCGGAGGAGACGTCCGAGAGCTGGCTGGAGATGCATCAATCTCATGATGCTGCGGCGGCGGACTAGAGTCAGGTTGGTAAGACTCGGCTTGTGCGTGCGATAGAGTGTGGCGCGGGGCGGCGGTTTCCAGTTCTTGTTCCGGCGGGGATCGGTGAACTTCGAGCGTTGGGTCCAGCGAACTGGACTTATGCACAGCGTGGAATTTATGGGGATCGGCGGGGGTTCGTAGAGGTTGAGCTGTCGACGAGGGTGCGCTGTGGGAATGCTTTTTTCGGGATCCCTTGTGATGAAAACGCACCATCCATCACGATCTCCTGGGTGCCTTCGTCGGATGAGGATTGGTCTTCCAGGTCGACTTTGTCATGGCTGGCCATGGTGGCTGGCTTTTAGATGCCGAGTCTCGTCACCCTTGTTGTGGGCGACGCTCTCTCAGAAAAATACAAAAAGGTGGGTTGCACGCACGCGCATTTTACCGTTTGTGCGCTACACATTTAACCTAGCATGGGGTAGCCCGTCCGAGAAAACGACGCTTTGTGTGTACACAACGCGCCGTTTGTGTATCATAAAACTCCGATTTGGTCAACACAATTTGCGATTTTAGAATTTCAGGAAGTGCCCACTATTTTTGAACATTGGACACCTGTACATGTACTCAACTGGAAATAGTGTGAGCCATAAAAAGTCGAACTTTTTTAAGTTTAATGCTAAGGTTGCAGAAAGACTTTTGTTTCTAAGGCGGAAGTAACCTTACTAACTACTTTTCGGAGACTGTAATAAACCAAACAGAATGGCGAAAGTAATTGGTGATGCAGCAATGAAGACCCTTACTAAGGAACTAAAATCATATCAACCAGCATCTCCAGTTCATCGTGATATTATATCAGTTATTTCACCACACATTACCCGCCGACAATCCGGTAATAAGCTTGACACATAAATAACTGAGAAATTTCGTGAAGATATTCCCGCTGAAAGTCAGTACTCATTGGACATACAAAAGGGCACCACGTTTGTGTTCCGAATTATCCGTGACTTCTACCGTGGCAGCAGGTGTGGAGTATGACAGGCATCTGCCACTGACCGCATTCCGTTGCGATTAATGGAAATGTTATAATCAGACAAAGACGGCATCGATTTTGTTATGAGAGACTTCTTCAACACAAAAAAGAGTAGCCCGGTAAGTATTCCTATTAGCAAGGGGAATGGACCGGATACCTCTCTCCCAACACGAAGTATTCTCCGGACAGACGTGATTCAGAGTCCCGAATCGCACACAACATGGCGTTGCGCCTCAAAATCAAGACATATTCACCAGAAAACTTGGTGAGGAACTCAAGGAACACATCAAGAAATAAATTAACGCCGCTCAGGGCCACAAGCTCGACCAAACCAATAAACGTACTTTTCCAGAACATATTCGATGGAGAAGCGAAGAGATTCTATCGACAGATTGTGAGGGACGAGTGTGGAACTTTTGGTCAGGCAGGCCACGTCATACAAGACGAGTACAACAACATCACTCGACAGAACAGAATCAGGAAGTACCTGCAAAGCCTAAGAATTCATTCTTTGATGCATGCCAAGAGGCTCAACACCGTAGAAGCTTTTGAAGAGTTACGTGATATCGTCACACGACCTGCCCCTCAAGGACCAAGGGCTCACCACTCCGAAGAAGACAAAGTGGAATAACTTTACGAGACTGTCGTTGGTGCCCCGTGGGCCGAGTCAGCGCTAGCGAACTCGCATTCCACATCTACTCCTTGGCACTTCCAATATCGGTGTACGGCATTAGACGCCGCCTGTCTTCAATACCGAGACGAGCGAAAAGGTAGAAAAAAATATATGAACATCTGTCAAACTATCCTACATAAAGAAATGAAATATACATCGGAGTATAAACCTAGCCTCTACTACGAAGGCCAGAAATATTGCGAACGCCCAAAGAAACCTGAATCACGCTCATCTGATCCATTTAGGGCCTCCTCGAGCTTGCGCAAAAGCCGGTCAAAATGGATTAAACCGTTACGGCAACCCCAGGCTATGCAACAACTGTCAGGATCCCAATCAGTTCAGCAGGGACTTCCCCAAACCTCGCAACGTTATTCGAAATATTTCATCACAAGTCAGGATATATCCGAATAAAAGCCATCAAATCTTTTTGGAGCTCTGTCAACAACTTGCGGACGCCTTGTTCTCTACCGACGAAGAAAACCCCTCTCCTGTCATTATAGGGGAAAACTTCAAGCAGGAAGACTCCGCCTCATCAGAGGAAGAGACACATGAACATTCCGATACAAGAGGACAAACATTCCACGTTACTGGTACTGAAAATAGTGGACTTGCATCTGTCCTTGATTAAGAGGATTCCTGAGAAGAGGAAGTCTAATTTGCCGTCGTCGTTTGAAGTCGAAAGGAAATGACCTTTACCACGAGACTGTCCTCAACAAAAATCCGCGCCCTTACAAAATCTCGAGAAGGTCAAAGACAGCTCATGAGACACAAAGAAATCAGAGTCTCAGAAAATTGGTCAGCGATGCGAAGACCAATTATGTGTTTTACTTCCGCGGAGGTCTTTCACGGGTGAAAACTGATTTTGATGACCGCGGAAAAGACTGCCAGAGAGCTTGAATCGACAATAGAGCACAACGGACTGTTACCGGAATACATCAAGCTAAAAAATACGAAAGATTCGTAGAATGTAGGTTCAAACCAAGCAGAAATATATCCAGTACAGACTTGGTGTTGATTTACATAATTCAAAAGGATCTATCTCAATTCGATTACAGTTTTTCAAGGACGTATTTACGCCAATTGAGGTAGAGGTAGTTAGAGCAAACATGCCTTTGCTTTCAGGACTTCATTGGCTCGGTAAACCTCATCTATACCTAGATACGACAAGAAATGTACGAATCAGCTCTCCGAGAAACAGTTCTGTGCCAGTCGTAAGGAATTCTGGGCATGTTTACCTGCAATAGAAACGGGAAGACGCAGTAATATTCTCCAGAAGTGAACTGATCAAGATCCATATAAGTTTTCGACACCCAACGGATACGAAACGTTTGAGTCTCACAAAAAGCCCGACCGCACAAGGCCACCGAGGCCACCACAAAAGTCTTCAAAGATATATCTAAGTCATGCAATACTTGTCAAAGACTTGGATCACAACCACCTATACTTGAGACCACGCCACCCACACTGCACGACGTTAAGTTCGGTGAAGAAATATCAATGGATCTGATGTTCATTGAAGGACAAGAAATTCTAAATATTGTCGACACTGCAACGCGTTCCAGCTCGACGGAATGTTTATAATCTCAGGTTCAAAATTACGAACAGTCCGTAAACGGGATATTGCTTGATTTTCTTGAAGCGTGGTGCACTCTTTATACAGTATTTCCAAACCGCATCAGAACTGATGCCGCCTCAATTTTCACTTCGCCTAAATGGAAGGAAATGGATGAAAGCGTATGGATAGAGCTTTGCATTTCAGGGGTTGAAGCTGAAACTCCTTAGGCATTGGAGGAAGACAACATGCACCCCTGCCAATAATATATCGAAAGATTATATTCTATTTCCCACAATTTGACGCCGACATTGTACTAAAACTTTTGATCAAAGCCATGAACGACACCAACGGAGGTAAGGGATTAATTACCTCACTAGTTGTATTCGGGATAATACCACGATTCGCATTTATTAGCTCAGATACACACTCTCAGAAAGAAAGGATGCTCGCACTTTCAAAAGAACAAATGGAAATGAATTCTGCAATATCCGAGAGGCGCATTCTTGATGCTGTTACCGGAAGCATCCCAACCGCAACCGATTTTATATTTGCGATTGGTCAAGAAGTGCTTTATGCCAAGATTGGAGTAAGGGATAGATTAAACCTACCACCATCACAGATATACGGGACAAAATAGTAGACGTCAATAGCAACGACGGGCAATGGCATAAAACAATGAACTCGCAACAAGGTAAGCCTTATGTTCAAAAAAGGTCTCAACAAACAGACATGCTTTCACCGGAAGAGTTCCTTACTACGATGTTGGAGCCTTTCAAATACGTAAACAGATCCAAACCTCCCAGTTTTGATGTAGAACTCACCGAAGTGATCAATCTTGGTGACCCTAGATCAAATCTTGAGTCAAGATTGACAGCCGCAAAGAAAACGGAGGTGAAAGGTTCGATTGAGAAAGGAACGTGGAACCCTGTATGCAAGTCAGAAGTACCTCAGAACGCAAATATTATTGGTGGTAGATATGTAATAGCAATAAAGGATGAAGTCACTGAAGAAGAAGTACAAAAAGCCCGTTTTGTAGTTCAAGGATACAGGGATACGCAAAAGGCTTCTCTTGTGCACGATACGGACACACCAAGGCGACGTTTCACAAGAGTCTTGATCGAACTGGCAGCAATATGTGGATTCAGACTGTCTTCAACAGATGTGACTCAAGCGTATGTACAAAGTACAGAAAACCTAATGAGGGATGTGTACATCAAACCGACTGGAGAATTTGAACTGAATCAGGACAAGCTACTGAATTGGTTAAACCTTTATGCGGTCTTGCCGATACTGGCGATTACTGGTGCCGTATCATCGGCAAATCATATCAAACAGGACTTGAACATGACAGGAAGAACAGAAGTTGGAGCTTTTTTCTTTAAATGCATCCGAATCAAGCTTGATTGTATGTGCATAACCAATGGAGACGAGGCCCTCCAAGCATATACCAAGTAATATTCAGCTTTCGCACACAAAACAGAAGTGAATTTCAAGCGTAAGGGAAGGGCTTACGATAAGTTCAACGTTGTCGGAGTACAGATTGAGAAAAATAATTCCGAACACATGACTCACCAGACTTCGTACATCCGGAAGAGAAGCTCCTAAACACGGTCACATACAACGAATATCGATCATTAAGAGCGAAATTGGCCTGAATTACGTACACAAGACCAAATATAAGTTTCTCCATGGCACAAGCCCCCCAGGTGACTGAAATACAGTATGGAACGAATCTAAAACTCCAAATCCGATACATCAACAGCATCAATAGACGAATGAAGAAAGAACCATACTTACCCTTGAGATATCCCACGCTCGATGACAACTAATTTTACAAATAAGAGTTTATTGAAATGACTCTTATGCAAACAACTCAGATAGATCTTCTCAGCTCGTATACATAATCTTTCTATGTGATAGTAGCGACAAGTGCCAACCACTCTACTGGTCATGTCGTAATGCTAAAAAGAGTTTCATGATCAGTCCTGGGCAGCCAAACGATGGCTTTTGCGGACTCGTTTGGTAAGGCATTTATGCTCAGACATGACATACAGAGTATGATGAACAGAACAGTACCAATCATGATGTTCACAGATAGTTTGTCACTATTTCATGTGATCACGAAAGCATCTGCTACGGGTGATAAAAGACTAATGATTGACCTTGAGGTGGTCAAAACGGCATACGAACAAAACGAAATGGGGCAGATCGGATTCATTCGATCAGAGCAAAACCTGGACGACTGCTTCACAAAATATAAAGGCAATGATGCTCTCATCAACACACTGAAACATGCCAGAATCACGCACCCCGTGGACCAAGCCTTGTCAAAAGCCAGAACGAGGGTACGTCACGTCAAAAGTAGATGTAGTGTAGAAATATTAGAGGTGAATGGTCACGGTAACGTACAATGAATACATCTGGGTTATGGTGAATTGAATCGCATTAAGGTAGAATTGCGGTATAATTTTGTTGCATCACTCTCCCACCCCACAGTAACACCGGAAACTGCAAATGCTAATACCAAATGCAAATCCGTTTACCAATTATCAGCAAACGGAATGCAATGGTATGGTAAATAATCAATGATGGGGATATGGAGTAAGATCTACCGGGTAGTTGAAACTCGTCAGGATTCGAGGGAGACTACTAGTCTGCCTGGAATCCTGCCGTTCTTTGTTCATGTGCACGGACAGCTATTAGCTTTCCGTGCCCATGAACAAAGAACGAGAAACCCCTAAAACAATAAAGAACGCGATTCCCTTTTCACCAAATCCTGCCGGTGACCCCTTTACTATACCTTTATTTTCTATTTTTGCAACAGTAAATCGTGGACAACCCGACATTTGTGTACCTTAACAGGGAAGGGCTCGGTAAATACCCAAAACTATGATGTGGAAGAAAACATAGCCAAGTGCACGGAGGTGCCAAAACGCAGCTCCACGATCTCAATCGATTCGTCAACATATACGTATTATAACGACCGGCACGCGCGGAAGTTATTAGTCACGATGTACACGTAGGCGAGGTGCCCACGTGCGGTGAGCACGCGCGCGTGCCGATCGGTCGTACCTTGGTACACGTGTACAGTAGCAGACGTATCGTCCACGCGGTAATTCGTAGCTACGAGCTCATGTACTGTATCGCTCACGTGTTTTGTCACGTGTTTTGTCAGGACCCGCGTGGTAGTTGTAGAGCACTGTACGGCCACGTTTTATTGCAGCAAGCGTTTCACACGTGGCCCGGCCCCCCTATCCAGGTTTGTCGTTCCGCGGGTAACTGTGTACATCAACCACCGGCCTTGTCCGGGTGTAAGGTCTACGAAGCCCTGTCCAAGTATTGATAGTCATGCCCACGTGTACTCGTGTCCTACCCCACGTGTACTCGTGTCATAACCCACGTATATCCGCGTCCTAACCCACGTTTACCCGTGTCCCTCCAACACGTGTCACGGATGTCATACCCCTTTATTATAATTAGTTATTATTATTATTGTATTCCGACGTCGACTAGTATATTGCGGACGTCCGACCATAAGTAAACCACCACGAAGCCGTGGGTCTACGACAGGAGTCTTTGGAACTGGGAGTTGTAGCCTCACGCTTACTATTAGCCTACTGCTATACTACGCGAGCCAATCTACTTCGCTCAGTTCCTACCTACCGCTACAGCACGCGCCCCCGGTTCCCTACAGTACCCGCGTGTGCCAACCTGGCCCAACTGCTCCGCCCCTCCTGCGCGTGTCCTCAACCTCCTTTTCCTTCCCAATTCCCTACTGCGCATAGCTCCGGACCCCGTACCGGTTCCTTACGCGTGGTCTCCCGAAACCCCCAACGCCCCCCGAACGCGCGCGCTCTGCTTGAGAGGGATCCAACCTTCCTCCCACGCAGTGCACGGCAGTATTCACTAACTACGGCGTTACAATTTTAATGGTCTAGGGTACCCGGCACGCAGTTAGGCAGCAGGTACTGTACTGGGACAGAGGTTCGAGGCGTCCCTCTGAGTGGTTCGGACCGGACAACACTCCCCAATAGTTAACTGTGGCAAAATCGCCCCCGCCCCTTTCACGCCTATTAACTACCGTTCGGTTACTTTACTCGCGCTGGCTTCTAACACGATACCGGTCGCCTCTATGTACGCACTTCGGAGCGACTGCGCGTAACCGGCCACGTGTGCCACTCCCATTTCGCGAGCTCGTCTGTATGGGTAATTCGCGCACCTGGTTACCCGCGTCCCGTGCACCCTCGACAACACCTCTGCCTGTCACCCAACTCAGAGACGAGGGAGATATCATACAGCATACACTTAAGGAATCACACTACCAGGACGTTCTTGTCGGGCGACTCTATCCCGTAAAACACATTGAACGGTCGGCGTGTTTTCCACTTTCGGTCTCATGAAATTGTGTATGGCCTTTTTGCAGTTTATATTTTTAAATGCAAACGCCATGTTGTTATTCACTTGAACCAGACCAACTTCAGGGATTTTTAAATATTGGAATGCTTTCGTGACTGTATATACATCGAGAATTTGACGCCATTTCGTTGCATTTGAGCCTTTCCAATCACATCGAGAAGCTGTTTGGGGTCTGTCAATATGCTAAATGGTATTCTCCAGCAAAACAAGACATTCAAGTTATGACGAATCCTAACAGCAGCATCAAATTCGTCACTAAATGCGTGTATTTCTGCCCCAAGTATTGATCATACCACTCTTTTCGAGTTTCAGCTTGACAAATCGCGGAAATGAGACTGATTATCTTTGTCACACAGCAAAACGATGAGCTGAATTTGAAACGTAAAATCACGACTGGTGCGTAATAATACGTCAGTGTACACTTGTGTGAGAGGTCAAGTTTCGTGCACTATACCGAAAGCAAGACATGTAGCTTTCTTTGCTAGCGACAAGAAATATCGTTTTCCAGGATTCTTAATCCTTCCAGATGAATCGGACCATTGGTTCTTCATGATGTGGTCCATCTTATACTCCTCCCACATCGTTTTCAACTCAAACTTGATTTTCTGGATAATAATATGTCTCTCCAGATACGCGAAGCCTTGTGTAGATTGACATTGTTGTTGCCGCGAAAGAGATCTGGAAACTGCTTGACCGCACGACTTGAAATGTTCCTGGCACAAAGTAGTGGCAAAAGTGCTGCTTTCACCATCCACCTACAGATCCTGATGCGCTGTGATACGCTCAGCACGTGCTGCATTTCCCTCTTTCCGCCATGTGAGCGAGACAGTACTTCTGCTGGTTCTGCGCTAGCGGCAGGCGCAGAACCGGGAGCAACTGTGGCAGCTGGCACGTTATTCAAGTCAGGTTGTGCGATTTGTCGTGCAGCACGGAGTGCTGATCCCCTCTCAAATGCTGCCAAGATTGGAGATCCTCGGACGGGCATGGTAATATTGCGGACACTGGGAGGGACGAGAATGTGCGAGTGCGAAGGGTTGTGGCCACTCTTGGGAGGTGAGTCGTTGGAAGCGGAAACTTACTGTAGGTACGCATGTGCCGACTGCTAAGGAGATCGATCGAATGCCGCTGAAGAGGCCATCGCCGACCGCATCAGTCACACACACTATTGGGTGTGCACACATAAGTTACTGTGCGGGACTCTAAGTATATTTCCGTCTGCGTGGAGTGTATAAGAAATAGTGTCACACACACTATTGCGGTAGTGACACAAATATTATGGGGAGACTAAATGAGGTAACTGGGAGTAGTTGCAGATTTGGTGAAGTCTTCCAGAAGGGTATTCACGGTACAGAATGTGATGGGAAGGACATGCTCTTGTATACTGATGTGGTTGTATTCATTAGCGACTATCATGAAGTTGGGCATGTACTACATATGGTTGGTGTGAATGGTTCAGCGACATGCAATTTCTGGAAATTGTGACGCCTTCGGGGAATAGACAAGTACTGGATTTCGCCACCCTTACTTCGATACAAACACAAAAGGCTCTTTCTATTGCCAAAAGTGAAATGATGAGGATGGTACTCGGCATTCTGTCATCTACAATGGACGAAAGAATTGTAGGGACAGAATGGATTTTGAGTAACCAAGTAGCAGCCGGTTCGCCGCATTCAAGTGTATCTTCCGTCGTGGCCGACTTTGTAATTGATTCAGGATACATTGTTGCTTTATTTTCAGCTCAGCTCGACGAATGAAGTTACAACGGGAGGAGCACTCATCACTCAGACATCACTGAAGAGCGCAACACACGATATCACATCGTACAGTTGTTGATCGCAATCGTATCAGCCTGTAATATTGAAACTTTCAGCAATTTAATAGTATGCACCGGAGGTGCTGTGGTAGAGGGTTGAAAACGGAAATCAATAGAGAAAGGAGATTGGAATAGGGATAGCCGATAAAGAAAATATTGGGGATGGGAAGCGCGAACATAGGCAATGAAGGATTTAAATAACGGCCCGGAAGCAGACTAGAACGGGGTCACTTAGGCGTAGAGACGTACCCGAGACTCGCCATAGTATCTCTAGGATCCCAGAGGTGCGGGGTAATGATTAGTTTACGAAGGGGGATGTGGTGCCATCCTGGCGGGTAAAGTACCGTCGGTGGCCCTGGACTACATTATATCTATAGTACAACTAGTGTAAGGAAGATTAGAGCCACTAACCAAATATTGGATCAGTAATAGCATTGTATCTAAGACTTGATTGACGATGGCCCACATGTACAGTATGACGCCCAACACCGAATAATATCCATTGAACCACAGAAAGATTGCTGGATCGACTACAGATCGGAAGTGCGCGAGTTTCCAGCATAAAATGAGACAGAAAGTTGCACTGGCCACGCAGAAACCCATACTGCCATTCAAAGCAAGGAGTCGTGACGGAGAAGAACAGTTTTTCAAAGGGAGCTGTACCGGAAGCATTCGGACGGAGGTGCAATGTTCTTTGGAGGGTTTTAAATCCTTGACTCCGGCCGTACATTCCTTATCCAGCAGAGCACACTGTCGGCCACCGTTTGAAGAAACGTACTCTCCACAAGCATATCTGGAATTTGGAGAGATTGTCATTCCATCAACGTGAGATCCATGCGTCGTTTTTGGGAGCATGGCATTCAAAATCATGAGAGACAAGCTTCTGAAAGGAAAGGGGACCGAAAAGAAGACACAAGTCATGAGGTAGCTGTTCTTCTCCTTGGTTTATTCCTTGCCGACGGCACTGAAGACGATTCCGATGCTGTTTGTTGGTCGAGCGCCGTATCTATGCAGCTCGATGCAACGACTACGTTAAAGCCCCATTTTGAAAGAGCAGACGCTTCGATCGTCGAACGATAAAGTATTGCAAAGCCATCTTCCGCGACTCTCTACAAGCTTTAGATCTAGTACGCCGAGCGTTCGTGTTCAAGCTTTCCGCAAGTAGCAGTGGTATCCCCGATCACAGAGCGAAATCAAACATACTGTCGGAGTTTACGCACTTTCCCACTGAGGTGGCATCCGATTCCTAATCCTAGCATTAGAGTTTTGACGGGGTATATAGCTGTTTGTCATGAAATTTGTGGTGCCCTTAAGATTGAGTTCCCCTACATCAGCACAAGAGGATTCGAGGCGGTGTCAGAGTTGGACCAATTTGTAACGAATGTATACGCGAAGGACCTTTGCGCACATGACGTTGCAAACGATGAGAACTGCATTGAGATTAATTCACGTATGGCATTATTATATGATGACACAGCGCAAGTAATAACTGACCAGGTGCCGACGGCAACCTGGGGCTCAGTGGAAACTTTCATACATCGTATTTCTTAATCGAAATATTTGTGAGAGCGCACGATGATTAGCGCAGAACCTCATCACAGCCCCAGATGTGCTTTGCTGATGCAAATAAGTGCCATCTCGTTGAGGGCGGTCTTCTTCAGGTTATAGAGTGCTCAGATCTGCGACTATTACAGTTGGACCCAGGGTTGCTATTATTTACGCTGGTCATAGTGACCCTGCCTCATTGTGTCTCCTGAAAATGAAAATATGACCTGCATGGCCGATTTTATGTCAGGGAGTAGGTTTTACTGCCTCGCCAGACACATCAGTTTTTCCACCACGCATGTCTTAATATCCTCCTCAAAAGATTCGAAATCACGGTAGGGCTTCAATCGGGTCATGGTACGCGCCCATACAATCAATCTTGTAGAGCTTCGAGCTCACCTGAAACTGCGGTTGTTCTCATCCCATACCACTGTTCGCATGAAAAGAGCAGCTTTTTCTGCTGAAAGCATATAAACAATTTTGTCGGACCTTTCCTGCCACCGTACAGCGATCGCTGACGCCAATTTTTCTCCACCACTTCCGACTCCGTAATCCCCAAATCAGGCAACCTCAACACTTCTCTCTTCTACAACAGAAAAAATGTGTGGTCTTGCCCTCAACACAAACGGAGTTTGGGAAGAGCAACAACCAAGTCCCAAACTGCAGTCGATTATCAGTTGTCATCGCCAGCACTTTGATGGCGACCCTGTGAACCCGCCAGACCATGCAATGCCCTCTTCAGGGGCAAGTCAATAGAATTTTGGCAGGGGCACTAAAATTGTGCACAACATTAGTGTGTGTGACACCATTTGAGGTTTGTGTTTTATTAGTGTCACTACAGAAATAGTGTTCCGTACAGAAAGTTTTGTGTGTTCGCTCTAAAACCCATCACCGAATTATTATAGCGGAGACTAAATGAGGTAACTGGGTGTAGTTAATTGATACCCTCTTTCGTTGACACCCCCGGTTATGTCAACGCCAACGCACGCACCCAACGTCTAAACATTCTCATCTTTGGAAGGTTCATCAAAGACAAGTAATAAACTCCTTCAGCAGACCCTTCTTGAAGCTAAACTGTGAAAAGCCGAAAGGATACAGTTGAATATGGTCCAAGAAGTAGTTCCTTCAGTTTCTCAGCTTCCCGTACGACGGCGTAATTGCGGGCTTAACCTGCTCTAGTTGAGCGCTGTTGCTTTTGACCACGACGTCGGTTACATACACTTTTGTGTCAGCGTAGAATAAAATTTGGACAGAGATAGCTTCACTTTCCACAACGACCTCACTCGTGTATGGAATAGTAACAAGGTCAGTTCGCTTCGCTGCCCGTCGCTTTCTGGAATGAATCTGAATGAGTCCCATGAAATACTGCCGATCTTGCATGTAAGAACAGGCACAATGTCTCCCACTACCCACATGTTTGCTGCCCGACTCTGAAACTCTTCTCCGTTTCATGACAGTAACTCGGAGTTCGAAGGTCCTGAAACCGCACCTGTACTCGTTGGAACTACACAAGAGTTTTTCGTTGTGGAATTTTTGAAATTATAGTGCCCAGATTCTGCACCTTGGGATCTTTCTAGCGACCTTAGCAACTCGTTTTGGAACGCTGGCTTTTTCTGAAGCTTAAGAATTACCACTGCACTTTGACCTCTCCATGTATTGGGCAATGGACAAGACTTGGCTTTACCATCCTCAGCACTGGACAAGACAAGTGAAGTGACGTCAACCACCCAGTCACTACTTCTCACAATATGGACGCTCTCTATCGTCAGAAAAGGGGTACCTACACTTGTACCAAGGGATTTTTCGCAGATTGCTTTAGCATATTCCATGTCCGTCTGCATGCAACTTCCAGTACCGACCATGTAGAACGTGGAATGACTTGAAAGTATCCAGAATCTTTTCAACCTGCTGCAACGATTGTAACGTTTGACAAGAGTCCACTTTTGAGATATCTAAGAGAGCCTGACACCTCACACTCTTCAAAGAACCCCATTCTCGGAGGTGAGGGGGAAACGTGCGATAAACTGTAGAACAGTCGGGGAGCAACTTATCCTCCGTCTTCAACTTTTCAAGCTGGTATTTTAAGCACTTCCTAAGCACAACATAATTCCCGGCTGAGAATCGAGTAGGCCCGGAGACCAAAACTTTTGCGAACAAATTCTGCCAGACGACGAGCTTCCTCCATCCTTGCCTCATCTCATTAATAGTCCATTCTGGTAGACTATATGCTTCTCCATACGCCACGTCTGCTTCTTTTGATTCCGTGGAAACCTCCTTCTTCCCAAGTTGGACGACAACTACCTCAGTCAGGGAAAATTGCCTCGTTCCGCCGCCATATCGGGACATGTGAATGTCAGAAATCTCATTAACAAACACGTGGTCACTGTCCAAGTTTACTTCTTCCATTTCAACGTCGCTCTTCTCCTCCACGGGATTATCGACATCCGGCAGTTGAACCAGAGCATCATGGCTTCGCTGTTGCAAAGATTGAAATCACTCGAAAACTGTAGGTTCCGGACTGTAGATGTGCATATCCACAACACCACTCATCCTATCGTGGGTTTTATTTCCAATCCGGTGGGATGTATCCTCAGAATGGACTAGTTCCTGACCTGAAAATCCATGGAAAGGTCCATCGCCAGTGTTAAACGTTGCACTTTCCATCGCGGTGGTAGTAACCTCATCTTTATGCTAACCTAATTCTGTGTTATTATGCTCCAATCCATTAAGATTAAATGTTGCGGTGAAGCATATGGCATCATTTGCAATACAAGGCGAAAGCCCTTCCGCTTTATGAAGATCCTCCTCCCCTCGCTCGTCATATGCTACTCGACCGCGTCGTCCGCTAATCGCGAGCAGAAATTTATTCCGGTGTTTCCAAACTCTGCGCTTCATGATCACCAATGATATAGATCTGCCAGTGGTAGGTATTACAGCGAACAGTAAAGCCTGAGACGATTCAAATCTGGAAAGCCGTTAGGGCTCTGGCTACCACCTGGTAAAGGAATGGGAATTTCCCTCTACGCGACCGCACCTCATGCAACTATTTCTGCATTCCATTAGCTATTCGCAACCTACTCCCCACGCTACAAGTTGATCCCTCCACCATCAGTTCCAGTGCATTCTTCATACTGAGTCCATTGCTATTTTTGGCCATGCCAAGTATTACCAAATATTTGCATTCGATATGCATGCTTATTGGCTTTTCGTCATTTTGTACTGTATTCCGCCACAATCACTTAAACTTCTACGTGCAAAGTCCCACGAGATGCATGTCTCTCATGCACGGAGGGTAAGTGTAATCTCATGGACGACATACTGCATGTCACCGCCGTGACATGGTGTGTGTCGGCCTGCAAACATTTCACTTTGGCCCCTAAAGAACATAAATGACCTCTTATAGTCTGTGTTGTAGAGCCAGAAGAGTGCAGTGGCAATCACAGAGCCTCCTCGAGAATGCTTTCCGACAGCACAGACATGGCCAGTGCTGGAACGATTGGTCGTAAGCCTACCGATGTTCACTTTAATAAACTTTTTATTTTTATTTCTTGGGATTTCCTTGAATCCCACAGTGGGGTTGTGTGCAGGTTTAATAGCGTCTCAAGAATAAATATCTCGGCTAAATACGATCAGTGTACATTAACTAACTAGGGAGTGGTAACAATGTACTAAATTATTGAAGTGCACACAAAACTTGTGATGAATCGTGGTGCTCTGCATATTCCAACAATGCCCTGCATACAGGTTTCTTATATATGCAGTGCTCCCTGAAAGTTGGAGGCCACCCCTCAAACCATCAGTTTGCACATGAGGACAATAGGTTTAGTAAGCAAAAAGTAGCTCAAATGAAGGGGCAGAAAAGAAGTTCTAGCCGCTAAAGTGGGATTTACTTTGGTAGTTTGATGGCGTGTTGAGTATAAAAATAAAACTACTGCACTGTAACTACGGGGACTAACCAGTCAGTGCCTTCCAAACCATTGGTAACGTAGATTTCAATAGGCTTTGCGGCCCTCATTCTTCTTTAAGACGTACACACAACGTCCTCACATCTAACTGGAACGTTTCTGAGTGATACTGTGGTCTATATTCTACCAACAGTCTACGGAAGCATCAAAGTCTGTGCAGTATTCTTCTTCTGTTTTCAGTTTCCATAACTGATCCTCCGCAAGAGAGCTCACACCTCTTCTATAGGATTTCGATCGGGAAAATGAGCATGCCACAGTTGATCGCACACATAGTTGTCTGAAGACATCTAAACCACTACTTACTGTATAAAAATCACGGCACTGCAGCATTGTCTCGTTGAAAACGCAATTTTCTTCATGTCTCACTGCAGCAAAAGCCATTAAGTCACCGTTATGTATATCAAAATACTTTGGTGAATGTTTGGCACGATATATTATAACCAAATTGTTCGGTCCGTAGTACGAAAAACAAGACCAAATCATTAAAGATGTCCTTGATGATGCCTTCTTGAAACGTTTTCTCCGTACGTCAGCCCGGCAAGTGGTATTGAAATCCACCCGGACCATCTACATTAAATGGTTTCCCATCCTAAAATATAATCTCGTTTCATTCATAGTCATTCTAACTTACATTTTCTTTTACGCAATCTAGTCTCTGATGTATTGACGTTGGGTTTAGTGCAGAGGCACTTTTAAACACAATGTCTTACAAATTATTATTTTTGTTTCAAAGATCTCGAATTTGAAGACTTGTGGACAGTTAATTAAAACGCCTTGCGCATCTGACTCGCCGGCGTTTCTCCTCTACATGCCTCTCATACGATTCTGCGCTTTATAACCAGAGTTAGTGTAGGAGGCCCCCAGTTCTTTTTGAGATCCAGATGCTTGTGGATTCTTGAGAAAGTTATGTACGGCGAAATTAGAACGATTGATCGACTCTCGGATCTCCTACAAGAACAAATACTCGGTGTGGAGCACAAAGATATGTCCTTTCCCATACCTGTGAATTCCATTACTTTTGGCAAGTGGAATTGCTGAATTTGGTGTAATTGCTGTTCGGGATGTCTAGCCTTGTTCAGAAAGATGGTACTGTAACGTGCTGGTTTCCGCAAAATCGCGATACTGTGCTATTGTATCCGTAATCTTGTACCGACCTTATAATTGCAGGTCGGTTGTAAATAATGTTTTTACATTAAGCACTGTACAAAAATCAATCTATGTATCAACTGCAGTCGCATAATCTATTTTTTCTGCTCCTTCGTTTGGGCAAACACAACCTTTATGAAAATATGGGGGACATGCACTAGACCCAACCATCCGATAAAATACAATCATCAAATCGTTATGATATAGTGAAGTATCATACAACCAGTAAATCCATAAAGCATTGAATGCTGCGACAAAGCACCCATGCCCATATACTTGTTCCCTACCTGCGCACTACATGAGTGCGAAAAAGCGGGAGAAAGACCGATACAACAGGGACATTGCGCAAACGACCAGGACCTTCCGAGAAACCATCGATCTTCACACGCCAAAGTGAGCACAAAACACTTTATTTCCCATTGATTCTCCCACGATCACTTAACAGCCCAACGAAGCCTTCTCCAATCTCTGGTGCCGCCTCAACAGCATAAGAGGCAGCCAAAACCCTCCAGCTGCTACCAGCAGCGACGATTGAGCGGAGAACGAGCTCGAGCTCTACGACACAGCCGGCCCTGACGACAGTGACGAGAAAAATGGTCCTGACTCGTCTAATTTGGACACTTTTTTACGACCAGGGCGGGGCTCGGACACCCATTAAAATGATCAACGATTTCCCAGTCCACTTTCTCCGCATTTGGTCCGGGTCTCACAATTGTTCCTGGCCAATAGCTTCCATTCTACTGCTTGTTGGTCGAAAAAATTGACAGCTTCCCTTTTACAGCTCCCTGATTGTTACACAATGTAGTTTATTTGGTAAGCATCTTCTCCAGATCTACACTTCTATAAATGCATGCGAGTAAACGGCGTCTGTGCTCGTAAAAAATGTTACCAACACACAGAAACCACGGCCCTGACAAGACCGCACTAACTCGTTCCTTCTCCCGTTCGTGGCTCGTCCGCCGAGCACAGCACCCCGCCCCAACCCGGCCTGTGCGTACGGCTCGCATATCGCACCCCGTTTGGCCTGTGCTCTTCCCTACCCCTTACCGGACCCCTCCACTGTAATTTGTCCGATACTAACTGCTCCCTCGGCCTACTCGGTCTTCCGGCTACATACTGACTCTTATAAAAAATGTTGAGACGGCGTAGAAGGGATAGTTTCTCAAGAAAAGTTAATTCTACTCAAAACCCCTCTATTTGTGGAAAGACTCGGTACTTTGCCAAACGTAACGTTATTGCGAAACAGTTAAGTCTTTTTCGAGATGATATATTTCGCGCAGATACGTTCTCATAAAAGACAGCACCTTCTGATTTATCGAATCAGTTATAGCCCGGCCCTATAATGCTCGCCTCACCAGCATTATGTTCCCCACGATTAAATTGACGAGCAACACGCTGCTTGCGGCGTGCTCGATACCGCTGCTGCACTATTTGTCGTTTCGCCATAGTGCTCTCATCAATTTCATACAGTCAATTGCATAGCCTGGTGTAAAAATACCATCAACCTCCTGCAAAGGGTGCCATCCATGGCGATAGTTACTAAGTGCAACAGTTAACCGAAGCATGAGATCATAGCACGACTCGGACGACCTAAATGTAGAACCAATAATAGTCCATAACGTACACTGCTGCCCAAAGTAATTATCCTTTATCACGCGATTGCGTGACAATTCAGCGTTTGTACGTTCTTCGTCTAATGTCAAATAGTTTTTTCGTAGGGTATAGAACACGTAGACTGTCTGCAGTGCCCTGGTAGCCCTTTTCTGATTGAGTTGCCCAATTTTCAGGACACAACGTCACCATAGGCCCACGATCTGGGGTACTACAGTCATGCACCCGCTTCTCGGTGGCGTCGCTGTGAATGCAATCCATCTTTAGAAGCATTGTAATGTCCGATACGAAACCAGGATCTGGATCGGTACATGCCAAGGCAATAGAATTAGGAAAAACCGAAACTCTCGTCTTGTACCCATACATTTTGTGCTTATTGTTGAAGTACTTCTTCGATTCTTGATGTGTCTAGGTTGAACGACTGGCTTGTCCGTCGCATACAGCGCATAAGGATGATTCTTGAATAGTGTCCTGTCGCTCTCCAACTGCGTAGTAGAGTACTTCATGCGCAGACATGTGACATGATTGTGATAGAAGTGGTCAATAATGCCACTCAAAGACCACATCACCGTCCTCTCAAAAGTTGGCCCCTTCACTTTGAAAACGCTTCCCAGAACGTCCCACTTGCAGCCGTGCTTCAGAGTTTGCCATGAGCATTAAGAACACATCCTTCGGTTTAAAGGGCAATTTACTTCCCCTTCCCACGCTCCACCGGGTAATGGTGTAATGTGCCAACGGATCCCATATGGTGTTAACTTTGGCATCTGAAAAAGTTTTCGTCTTGAGAAAGACACCGCGTCTATGACCGCAGCGAAAGGCGTCAATTATTGGCGATTCGGAGTCCGCGTCATCGTCGGAGTCAGCATGGACAGATTGGGCTACGTAAGTTTTTCATTCCTGATTTCGTCGAATTGCAGTATCGAGGAGCAGCTCCGGGCCTTGAGCAACTTCATCAGGGTTGATTGGTGCTACCACAGCAGGCGCTATTTTGTGGTGGACGTTGGATTCAGGTGTGGCGTCTGAGTGATACTTGAAAGTGGGAGTTAAGTGACCGGGTTTGAGTTCTGCACATTGCAGTAAGATTCGGAACAGATTATCTTGTGCCGCGATGTAGTCTGTTTTCAAAAAGAACGGGTGATTCTGGATTAGGCAGGGCGGCAAAAACGAAACCTGTATCTTTACGTATTCACCAACGTGGCACCACACTACTGTATCGGGTACACGGAGATTTAATCCTCCGTACAGTATCAATACTACAATACGGTCTAAACATTAGAGACTTTACGAAACAAAAGCGAGGAGTCAAAATCACTATATTGCGCACGTTGCAAGACAGCTGTACCGAATAGTGACTTTTGCGTCTGGTTGCCTTCTCACGAATCGCTATTGAAATTAAAATAGCGACTCAAGCAAGAAGACGATTTCGGGGGAAGCGAAACCGCTTTCGATACGTGTCAAGAGTGCGGGCCAACATTGCATCTAAACAAACGCCAATTCCATCTGGGGCATACATGATCAGCCGAAAGCCGTCTCCAACGTCCCCCCTAAACCCGTCTCCGTCTTCAGACTTTCGCTGCCCCTCTATTCCTGCCCCAATAAAGTTCCAACGGCGACCAATTCCGCTATGTCAAGTTCTCCCCCACCAAATGATGACGCTCACAAAACACCATCTCTCCAAACAACTTCATCTCTTTTAACCCTTCCGCCAACGCATTGCAACGGACTAACATCCCCTACCCTATGGGCGGAAGGCCACGACCAGCTCGGTACTGTTGGTAAAAATCTTCAAATGCCAAACCCTCCACGACCACCACCCCCGGAAAAGGCACATTCTTTGCGTCAGTTCTGCTTCACCACGCAGCTGTACATTGCTTGGCAGAAGTCCATCACGCTGTTATAGGGGCATCTGGCGCAATGCTGAAAGAATCAGGAGCAAATTCATAAGGCATTCGACGTCTTTCTCATTTTCTTGGAGTGCAAAGGAAGCTGCCTAAAACCCGCCGTCGAGCTTGAAAACCACTTCCGATAGGTTCCACAAAACTTATTCCGAGCCAAAAGGCGAAGGCGTCAGAATCGTGGACTCCCTCCGGCACAGCTGGAGTATACGGAGAAGTGGAGCCACTATTGGATGATATGATCCACGAAATGAGGGAGAAGAATGTGGAGTAACCACCCTCTTAGGGATTTATTTTGGAATTACATTAAGAATCAGATTAGCTACTGTAGAGCCCGGATCTCTACAGCACTAAACGCGCGTCCACGTGTACCCCACGTGTACGGGGAGCCCGCACACACACGTGCACGACACGTGTGCTGTCAGCCCCGTTGGCTGACAGTGTTTCAGCGCGGCACGGCCGCGCTGGCTACCGTAGTACGATACACTACAGTAGCTCGGTACTGTAGCATAGTAGGATAACTACACGATGTATATTAAATAATAAGAGGGGTCGGCGGCGGAGGAGACCAAGGTAGCTTTGGCACGACCCTCCAACGTTGACCGAACGTCCCGTATATTTCTAACTAACCCGATCCCGCAGCGTGCGTTAGAGAGGAACCGCACGGGTCGGGACGCACTGACACGAGAGTGAGCTGGAATCCATCTCCGCCCGTCAGCGCTGGTACGTCAGCCAGCGCTGCTCCGGGGCGTCGAGGCGTCGATCCGCTCGTACGTGCGCGCGTGCTACCCTGACCCGCTCTACTACGCTGCTACCAGGCCCATGCCCTGTTCCGCAAGCAGGTGGTGTCTCCGTCTTCTCGTCGTTCGGGAGTCTCCGCAAGGACTGAGCATACACCCTCCTCCGTTTGGGGGTATTGATGCTATAAAAGGTGAAACAGAACGGGAAGGGAAGGACAAGAACACAGCCGATGACAAGCGAATTTTACAAGCAGGAGAAAATATGAAGGAAACGGCAATCAAGTGACAGCGACGTCAAAAGAAGTCCCCTTCTCCAGGGTATATGACGAGCGACCAGTCCGATGAAGAGTTAAAGTGGACCCAAAAGGATATGGAATTGCGAAAGGCATCAGACGCGGCACAAGACCTTCTTCAGACGGAGCGCTTATCATTAGAGTAGAAGGGGGAGAATCGCGATGCTGAACACCAAGTTTGGATAAGTTCAACGAGACAAGCCGGGATGAAGTTGACGAAGGTCGCACGGCTCTAGTACAAATGCTTTCCGAGGCGGAAGAAGTGGGGAGGAAGAGGGAGGAGGAGTCCGACAAGCTTGAAGTAGACGAGTGCAAGGCATTGAATTCGATTCTTGGGGGTATGGCTTGGAAATTTTCCTGAACGAATCCGCGTTGTCTGTGTTTAGTTTGAAGCGCCACACGCCACCCTCTCAAGCCGAGCACCCCAAGAGCCAAAAAGCCATTTTCGGCAGGGGCTCCGCCCCAGACCCTGCTCCTCGCGGAGGGCACGTCAATTTCGCCTGGTACCATCTCCATTTATTCCATATGATTGCCATCCTGCGGGTCAGGATTGGCATAACTAAAATATTCTGCGAGTGACGGGGCCTGGAATTCAACAAATGTACCGATCTATCCGATGTGCCCGAGGCACGTTTTGAGGTTGCTAAGTAAAGCTGCAAATATATACATCAATGGTCAAGGTGCTTCCTTACATTTTAGATTCCTCTTCATGTCTTGAGAAGTAAAGTAAAGCTTGATTTCTTTTTAATTCCATTTTACTGCTTCCCGCACTGCTCTCATGCATGCATTGTACATCCTCTCCTCTTCCGTGGCCGACAAACTTGGAAATCCAACTTGAAGCCATGGCCGCGGGCCATACGCGACGTCCCCAGAACTGAAGTTCTGCTTTCCATCTATAAGACGGCCGTCAGAAAAATCCCTCCATCCCACTCAATGTATAGAGCCTCATGTCTTGAAGTCGCCCTTACACCAGCCCGTAAAGATGAAATACAAGGCCCTCGGGGGTCTTTAGTGTCTTGTACAAATGACAATGAAACGGCTTATGTCCCGAGTTCACATTTCTTTGGTTGACAAAAGGGCCGCTGGTCTACACATCTGTAGTTTTGTCCCAGCTATGAACCCAACACAATGACCAAGAGGGGCTCCTCGCCTCGATAACAGAAGCATACTGGACGGCTCTCTCTTGAGGAGGGTCTGACCCAAACGTGGTAAATAGATGGCTCCGTTTGGCATTCAATCTTTACATAGCTTCCCAGAACATTTCACTAAAGGCAGATGAGTGCATTCCAAATTGAAATTCCAGATCGACCCACCTTACATAGATACGCCAATCCTTGGAGTAAAATGGACGTCGCTGTTACGCCATTTGTAACTTACAGGTTCAACCTGACCTGGCTGTCCTTCCTGCGTTGCATGCTGTTGCCTCTGAGATCTGCAGTATTTCTTTCAGGCGGAAGCGAAAGTCATGTAGACATCGAGAGTGGGAGTACGTGTTTGGATTGAGGATCATACTGCTTATCGCTACATTTCCGCCCATTATTTTCATAAACTCCACTACCAAACTACGTCTTTGGTGTGAAATGTACATAGGTAACAGACTTGCAGAACGACTACATAGAGAGTGGCGAAGTTCTTTACCCGAGCAGCGTAGCTTGCGCTGTATAACCCTCTCTGTGCAGGACTGATGTCGCATTCTGGGTATCTTGGATGGGAAGAAGGGGGTGGAGATGCCGTATGCCCGGCAAGGCAGAAGACGCGGGCGCTTGTACTGAGTAAGAGGCACAAGGGTGCTGTAAAGGCACCATTTTTTGTCATTTCTTAAACCACATCTAGGCACAAAAATCACTAAACTGTGACGAACAGTTCTTGCCGTGGGATGACAGAGTACTACTCTGTAATCCCACAGCAAGAACTGTAGGAGGTTATTCTAGGGGGATATTAGTAATCTCCCCCTAGAACAACCTCCCGGAAGAGTTACCGGTACCGCTAGAGTGACTGGTGAAACTCTACGGCCTTGCTGCAATTGCTACTTCGATCTAAGAGAGCACATTCGAGAAGTAGCAGTGACCCCTCCCTTTACACTGACCGCTCCCTCACGGTGACCACCATATCCTCCATTTCCAATATATCGGATTATGTATTTTGATTAAATGTATGAGTGTGTTACGTGCACATGAAATCGTTATTGCAGGTCGATACGTTTCGGTTCATTGATTCATGCTGCTCATCTGAAAAATCTTCAATCGAAGACTGCCGTAACGAACTCCGAACATTTAAATAGGCACACTCGATCTCTACGTTGAGCATGCGAGAAATCTGAAGTGCGACGGACGTATGCTTGAAGGCATGTTCTGAGAGCAATAACAACTCGGCCTGTTTTCTAAATGCCTCCTCCGCCTCCACGTACTTTTAAATCACAAACAGCTCTGCTTCGAAATTACTTAGTTCTTCATCTTCGGACTCGCCGGCGTCGCTTTCGAATTCTGGTCATACTACAGAACGCACATCAGCCTCCATGGCACTCGAACACGTAAACACTTCAGACTTGGCCAGTCAGTCCTTCGTATTCTCCATCTGGTCTAGTACTACACTTTCTACGTCCTCGAACTCAGGCAAAGCTTCTAGCGAAGTGGTTTTCACACGCACGACCGCTATATTTTCAGAGTCCTAAGCATTCTCAGAGCTATCATTCGATTCAATATCAAAACATGCAGATAAATTACACTCTCCATCTACATTCCCCAGCCATTTCTCACCGGCGATGCGAGCTGTTGTGGCTCTAGCAAGATTTGACAATGCAGCAGAACTTAGCACAGATGTCATTGGTGGCTGCATGGCTGGACCCACTTCTGACTTGTCTTTTTCAAGCAACTGGCGCACGTCTCTCATGTGGCTGCCTGTAAGCTGCGCCGTCATCCACGATTTTAGACCTAATCTCCTCGGTACCCTGCCCCAAGCCTTCGCAAGCAGACGTAATGCGTCGTATACAGTGACAAATTTGCTCAATTTTGATTGGGGACGTTCGGCGGGGAAAACTCAAGTGCTTTCTTTACATCTCTTAAAATATGTTCCAACAGCAACCGACGAAGTGCACACTTGAATGATGGCCCGACGGAGGCGTCTACAGACTGAAGAAATGACGTCATATTAGGAAGTAGCGAAACAGACTTGCAGTTTTCGTACAGATTGTAGTCAATGGCATGTGCAGAACAATTATCTATGACATTGACGATCGTACGGTTTTGTAATTCACCAGTTCCGTTAAGACCTTTGAAAATACGTTCCCACCACACTTTTGTATTCCAGGCATTCTGTTGTGGGATGTAAAATATTTCAAGATCTCTCATGGGGTGAAAATGGCCCGAAAACTACGTCGTCTCTTGGATTTTCCAATAATCGTGAGAGGGGCCCTTGATCCATCTGCGAATATCGTGAGGACAGCTGTCAAAATGTCTTTCACCCTGGTAAAAGACGCGACAATGCCGGCGTCATGAATTGCACTGCTGGAAAGACATCATATCAGTACGGCCACTTCGTCTGTGTTGTAGTACAATCGTAGAGTCGCAGAACCATAAAGGGGAAAGGACAGACTGTACCCAAAAGATGGGAGCCTTGTGGACCTCTTCACTGGAGCGTCAGGTAGGAATATCTAAATTGGTTGGAAGCACAGGACGAGGGATGTACACTGCACTACACACGTGCAGTCGTACTGGGGTGTAGAGCGGTACGACCGGTGGCGAGCCGGAAACCTAAAGAACATACTTAACCGTACGGAGAAAGGTGCAGGGTAGGAAGTAGCGGGAGGTGTACTTGCCTCAGTTTACCTCTAGCCCGGTGCCCCCTATCTTATACCCCCTAGTAAGGCGGTCAAACCGGACGTAATACGGTAGCAGTACATACTGTAGCCAGCTAGCTTACTGTGGCTTACGGTAACTAAAAATAAACTACTGTACTAACCCGCCGATCGGTCGCCCACCACGTGTACACCTGCACTTCACCCAGTTACTGTCCATAGTGTAACCAATAAATTAGTGTAACAACGCGAAATAGTAACACTGTCACTATAACGGTGATTTGAAAAACGGCCAATTGAAATTAGTATCACAATTCCCCAAATAAGTGTCACGATATTGCCACGAAAACTCCAGAACGTGGCGACAGATCTGTTGATCTCACAATACGCAAAGTTTACAGTACATGTTGCGTCTGCGACCAAAGTACTGTATAGTTGTACAATTTGGACGAAACATCACCAACAGGCAGAAAAGGGATCAGGGGATTTAGTTACAGAACACTATCAACAAGCACCGAAACCATTTCAACGGAGAACTACAGTCAACCCTCGCTATAAGGAATCTCTCGGTGGAGCGGACGCATTCCTTATAGCAAGGAATTCCTTGCCGTGAGGGACCGTTTATTTCGAGAAAAAGAGTCCATTCTAGATTTCCTAGGACCTGCTGTATTCTCCTGCCAAAACTCGCGTAGTGAAGCGTTCAACTTGCGTTGCAGATCTACATCAATATTTTCCTGCAACTCATTGGCAGGCATGACTCTTGCAATACTATTAATATTTTCAGTACAGCTTAGCACTGGTTCTAGTGCATCAACGTCGTGGGCTGGATCACACTCCCCTTCTGTAATTTCCGAAATCATATTTGACACCATATCGTCATGTTCCAATTCTTCTCATATGTCAGCGTCGTCAGCATTTAAGAGGTTTGAAACAGACATTCTTTCTCTTATTCCAACTAAATTTGTCATTAAACCATCCAACTCTGATGCCTCGTTCTGCTCTAGAGCACATGAATTCACCGGGATTCTCAGCACAACCACTTTGTCCAAAAGTCATGTAGTCATCCAAAAACTAGCAATAACATTCGCAGGAATGTTATGCCATATGCTTTTTCAGATATTTCATTGCGTTGAGCTGATCAATGGCATAGATGTCTATGTCACTTGTGGGAGGTGCATCGAATGCCCTGTTGTACTGTGAAGTGCGATAACATCTTCTAAGACTCGATATTATCGGCATGTCCATCGGTTGCAGCTTCGAAGTAGTATTTGGTGGAAGGAATTTCACACGAACAGAGCTCAATTCTGAGATGCTACCTGTTTTCCTATGCCAGGAAAATTTGTCCATAAGAAGAAGAACTCTTCTCCCATCAGTGACCTTTACGTATCTATTGAATCGTACCAGCCATTCAGAAAATAAAGGCATGGCCATCCAACCTTTTTTGTTGTGTCCATAATCGAAGCTGTGCTCTGCTGCAGACTTATTCTGAAAATATCGTGGACTCCTCGCCGTACTAATAATAAATAACGGGAACGATTCTGTTCCGTCCGCATTCGTGCAACAAAGTAGTGCAATTCGTTTGTTCTTTTTACGCCCATGTTGAGCAGCCCTGGCAATGTTTTGGTTGGGTGACATACCGTAATTATAGTCTGTGTCGTTCGCATTCCAGATATCCATTGATTGATATGCGCCACGTATCGCTTGCAGGTCCGGAAGGCCTTCGGACATTGGGGCAATGTCTGCATCAGGTGCTCTCTCATACTGCAGCATCAGCTGCATCCCTCATTTTAGACCCCAAAGTTTCTGAAACCACCATAAACACCCTGATGTGAATTTCTATCTAATTCGCAATTGCTCTGGAATATGCTCGTTGATGTCAGCCAACATCCGTCTACCCCTCTACTGAATAAGTTCTCCAGTGATCCATCGTCCACCTGCATTTTTGGTCATCGAACCAAGCAATCAATTGGGATTCAAGCGCGGGCTGCGATGAGGGACGGCTTGTTTGGCAATATTAGCACAAAAATGGGCGTTTTGTTTCAGGATAGCCCTGACAGGACAGGTTTGGAAGGCGAAAAGCTTAGCTTGAGCTCATTTTTTGCCCATCTATCCAGCTCTTTCTGTCTCAGGTGCCCGTGAGCATGCTGACGCTTACGTATTTTTGTTCGGATGGATATCTTCTGCTTGTTTGAAAGAAACTGGCGAGTCATGATGGAGTTCGCAAGGTTTGACAAGCTCTCGATCCGGAAACATTGAGCTCTTAATTCAAGCTGGTATACTGTACAGTATGTATTAAAATGTAACGGCACCATGCAGTATGCTGTAAGAGACTGTTTTGAAGTGGCCGTTCCAAGTGGTACTGTATGCTCTACAGTACAGTATTATTCCTTGTCTAAAATTAGACCCCTCTTCCAAGCACATGTATGAGGGTTCTGAATGATCCGTTTCCATCTTGATTTCTTGAAGTGATAAAGGATTGAACAGCTGTAACGGTAGTAGAAATGCATGTTTCATTCCGTTGACCAATTTCTATTCCGTATAGCGAGGAATTCCATGTCGGAGGTTCCTTGTAGAAAGGGTTGACTGTAGTTGTATCTACAACTGTTCACAGAAATGATAGATGTACATGATCACAGCCGATAATATAGTAGAAGGTAGCAGTTCAGACAGTTGCTGCCAGTGACGCTAATGTTGAATATTTTAATTGGTGTCACCAACAATAATTAGAAAAATACGTGAAACAGAGTCACCTTGTGTGTACTGTCACCGACAGTATTTCATGTGGGGGCCTCAAAAACAGTCCCTGAAAATACTGTAGGTGACACTAATGACAGTAACTGGGTGTAGCTGGTGCCACTAACTACACGTGGGTGCCCACGTGGCCACTAATACACGTGCTGGCCACGTATGTATCGTGTGGGCTAACATCTCACTACTTTAGTCGGGCAGGACTCCTGACGCCCGCCCGATACGGTAGCGGTCATATCCATTGAACTACATTTGTTGCAGAGGTCATAAATAGAAAAGAGGACCAATCGTTTTTGCATTCTTAAGCGGGCTGCATGGACACTGTCAACATGCAAGAAACCTTCCTCTCCATTACCCCTCTTGCTGAAAAGATTGTGTCGTCTCATAAAGTTGTACGCCCAGTGCGTGCTTGCTTTGAAAATCTTCAGAGCTTGAACCTCAGGTCTGACCGGATCCGTATCTGTTGGATTTTCACTTACTCATGGCAATTTAACATGGCTGACTTGACGTATTACTTGATGGTACCCACTCAACCCACTGCCGTGCCAAGTTGGAAGCCGGGCACTGCAGAGGTAGTGAGTGTGCTGGAAAGATGCCCGCCCCTATTGCCCTTTTCCTTCCACGCCAATATTGTGGTGCATGAAAGCCAAATTGCCCCTCCCGGAAGGCATAAACTACAACATCTGGTCTACTGTTACTGAAGACACCCTTTGCACAGACTTTCTCACACTGAGGACCTTTCATACCCGATTCAACCACGACTCAACATTCAATATACCATACAATACTGTACCAGAAAATTCGTACAAAACACTCAAATCGGCGGTGCGTCATATCCCAGATCAGGGTATCGCGTCGGGAAACGATCTTGAATTAAACTTCGCTTGCGACCTTGAAATGGAATTGGTATCGTTTCTGCACGGGACGATAGCATTCAAGCCGTTGTAGCTTAATGTGACGGCCGAAATGGTTGCCTCTGCGGAGCGCTTCTTGACTCCTGGAGTCAAGAAGCGCTCCGCAGAGGCACTGGACCAGTGAGCGTCATGTTGGCCTCTGTGGCATAACGCCCAAAACTGATTCCGATGGCCCCGACGACGCCTACGTCATGCATATGAATGACCTTTTGCACAACGTCAAACTTGCCATGTGCTAGCAAATCAACGCAGCCCTCGCCGGCTCTACAGTAGGGCCGGCGGAAGGGGGCACCACCGGGGCAGATGTCGTCACGGGTTCCTCCTCCATCGCTCGCGGGGAACCCGCGATCACCGGCACGTCCACTTCGGGCGGCGTCGACGGACCGACTGGAGGACTCTCCGTGGTGCCGGTTGTACCCGGCATCGGCGAGACCGGAGCCGCCGTAACCGGCAACGAATCGGTTCAGGGCTCGCCCGTGGCCCTGGCGGATGTCACCGCCACGCCCCACCCGTCGCCTGAGGCAATGACTGCGCCGTATGACGCGGTGTCCGCGTCCGGCAGGGGCTCGTACCAGTCGGCGGCCTCCGCCGAGGTGCCATCCAATTCAGCGTCCGGGAGCACCCGCTGGACCAACTGTGCCAGACGAAGTCGCCCCGCTCGGGGAGGGACCAGTCCGACCGTTCAGAGAAATCGGGGATGGCCCCAGCTCCAGCTGGGTCGAAGGATGTATCCTCAAGGATGGTCGCCACTCCAACCGACCGGATGAGCTGCAAAAGCCCCGGAGATAACCGGAAAAGCGAGCCCCGCTCGCGGAGGTCATTCGCATTCCGTCTCGCCAAGCGGGGGTTCGGGCACCTTGTGAAGAACGGGAGGCCGTCCGGTGCGGCGTGGAGGAAACACAGCAACGGCAGGACGGCCCATTCCGACAGTATCATTGCTTCGATCAGCTGGAGCGTCTCTGGCGACGCTTCCCGACCAAACGGACCCACCGGCATCCAGCGTGCGGCGACGTACGCCAGCCCGCTGGGCGTGGGGACGCAGAGGTACTGTGGAGCCTCGAGGCCAGTCCATCCGTCCGGGAGGGCGGGGTAAAACCGACCCCGTGCCGACAGGGGGACCGCGAAGAATTCTGTTATGCGCAATATGTGGAAATAGGCATCCGCACGGCGCCACCGCAGTCGGCTTTCGTTGGCGGAATTCTCACCGCACCGGACGCGGTCGGCCACACCGTACCACCGATTGAACGGGCGGGGGAAGACCACCAGATGGACGTGAGGCTTGGGGTTCGTATCCCCGCCGAACTGCTCGATGAGACCGAACAACCACGCGTGGTATTGCTCCTCACCCGCACAGCGGATATACAGGAGATCCGAGCGGGAGTCGGCTATCGCCCGATGCGGTACGTGGAGCCAACGAGTCCTCCACGCGGCCGGGCGATGTTTTTGACGAACCCGATCGCGAGGGGAGGGCGTGCGGATGCCCCTCCGCCTCGGGATGGCCTCAAACCGGGCGGAATCTGGGAAGGCCGTACCGATGTAGGCGTCGACGGTCATCGGCGGTTGCCCTAGTGAGGGATTCCGACCACCCTGTGACGCCCGGTGGTACAAGTCCTTCTCAGGAACATGGACTGGACGGTGCGCATCTCGGCGCGGAGCCGGCCGGTCGGCGGCGTCGCCGCCACCGGGGGCGCAACCGCGTACGGACCAGGCCGCGGCGGCCGAACTACCCTTTCGGTTGCTGGGTATCCCGCAGCTGCAACCCAGTCGGGCAACCGCCTGAGTACGGTCAGCTCTCCGATCTGGGGAGCCGAGGGTGGTCTTATGGAGCGCGGCAAGGGCCCGCGCTCGTCGGAGGAAGGACCCGGAGCCAGGGAGTCGCCGGTACTCGTTGGCTGCACCGGACGGTCAGAGGGACCCGTAGCGAGTTGGTCCTCGGCGCGCGAAAAACGCGCCCGGTGGAAAGAAAAAGCCGGCGCGGGTGTCGCCGAGGGAGGCCGCTCGCCTGGGGGCTGTCTCTGCTCCGTGCGGTGATCGGCCATCTGTTTGGCAGGAAGAAAAAGGGGGGAAGAAGTGCGAGGGAGAGCATGGATAGCGGTGGTTGTGGAGCGAGTCGTGGGGTGCGCTGTGGGGTGAGTAGGGGGGTGCGTTGTGGGGGAAAAGGGGAGCGTGAGGAGACCCGTCACTGCACCGGAGGAACTGCCACGGTTAAATACCCAAAACTCAATAGGCTCCCCTATGGAGTCGACCGCAGCACGACCGCACTCCCGGGGTCGGCACAGGGTTTTCCGTACGGTGGGCTCCCCATGCAAGCCGTTCATTGCAGACATCGGCCGCGACAGGGACGTGTCGCGAAGTACGGAAGGGGTTCTGTAGTACATTTCCGTACCAAGACCGCCCCGGGGAGATGACACGGGAGGAGGGGTGCTTCTGTAGCGACCGGGCGTACACCTGCCGGCCGCCGTGTAAAGTAGTACCCCAAGGGTCCGACGTGGGACAGCCGGTAGCAGCGGGCGTGGTCACGGGTCACACGTGCTACAACCGCCGGCCGGGATAGCGGCCACTGGCACACGTGTATAACTCGTACGGTGGCTAATTGGTAAGAAGTAGTTAATGGCACAAATTAAGTAATTGTGTACAGTAGCTGGTACACAATAAGTGGCAGCGACTGTAGCGGGACAGGTGTCCGGGCGTCCCACTTAGGGGTTAAGACCAGGGACACCTGCCCGTCCCAGTAAAGAGGAGGCAGACTCGCCTCCCTTCCCTTTACGACGAATCGCTATCCTGGTTTCCCTTTTAGTACCAGGCTTCTAACCCGTGACGGACCGTCCGGTTACAACACCACCGTCCGGCTGAGAGTCACCGGCCACGTGAGCCTTCCCTCTTTTCGAGTCCATCCGCACGGTTTGCGTTCGCGCGTGGGTAACCCAGCGGCGCGCACTCCCTTGCCTCTAGCACAACGGAGGGTTGTGCTACGGAATTGTACTACAGACCCCCTTCCTTACTTCGCGACACGTCCCCGTCGCGGCCGATGTCTGCAATGACCCGCTTGCAGGGGGCGCCCACCGTACGGAAAAGCTCGCGCCGACCGCGGGAACGTGGTTGGGCTGCGGTCGACTCCATAGGGGAGCCTATGGAGTTTTTGGTATTTAACCGTGGCGGTTCCTCCGGTACGGTGGCGGGTCTCCTCACGCTTCCCTTGTCCCCCACTACGAACCCTCCAACTCACCCCACAGCACACCCCACGACTCACTCCACAACCACCACTATCCATGCCCTTCCTCGCGCTTCTTCCCTTCTCTTTCCTCCTACCAACCCGATGGCGGATCACCGCACGGAACGGGTACAGCCCCCACGCGAGCGGCCTCCCTCGGCGGCACTCGCCCCGGCGCTTTCGTTTCATCCGGCGCGGTCTTCGCGCGCCGGGGACCAGCCCGCTACGGGTCCCTCTGACCGTCCGGCGCGGCTCGCGGGTACCGGCGGCCTCCCGTTTCGGGGCCCTTCTCCCGACGAGCGCGGGCCCTAGCCGCGCCCCCTAAGATCAGCCCCGGCTCCCCAGGTCGGAGAGTTGACCGTACTGAGGCGGTCGCCCGACTGGGTCGCAGCGGCGGGACGCCCCGCGACCGAAGGGGGAACTCAGCCGGCGCCGCCTGATCCGTACGCGGTGACGCCCGCGACGGCGGCGACGCCGCCGACAGACTGGGTCCACGCCGGGGTGCGTCCCGTCCCTGTTGCCAGGGAGCGATTTGGACCACCGGGCGTCACGGGGTGGTCAGAACCCCTCGCAGGGGCAACCGCCGATGACCGTCGATGCCTACATCGGTACGGCCTTCCCCGATTCCGCCCGGTTTCAAGCCATCCCGAGGCGGAAGGGCATCTGCACGCCCTCCCCTCGCGGACGAGTTCGGCAAGAACACCGCTCGGCTGCGTGGAGGACCCGTTGGCTCCATGCACCCCATCGGGTGATGGCCGACTCCCGTTCGGATCTCCTGTACGTCCGCTGCGCGGGCGAGGAGCAGTACCACGCACAGTTGTTCGGTCTCTTTGAGCGATTCGGCGGGGATGTGAATCCCAGGCCCCGCGTCCAACTGGTGGCCTTCCCCCGCCCGTTTGACCGGTGGTACAGTGTGGCTAACCGCGCCCGGTGGGGTGAGAATTCCGCCAAGGAGAGCTGACTGCGGTGGCGCCGCGTGGATGCCTATTTCCACATGTGGCACACCACGGAATTCTTCGCGGTCCCCCTGTCAGCCCGGGGTCAGTTATACCCCGCCTTACCGGACGGATGGAGTAGCCTCGAGGCCCCGGAGTACTTCTGTGTCCCCACGCTCAGCGTGCTGGCGTATGTCGCCGCACGCTGGATGCCGGTGAGTCCGTTCGGTCGGGAAGCCTCGGCGGGGACGCGCCGGCTGATCGATGCTATCATTCTTTCGGAATGGACCGTCCTGGCCTTGCTGTGTTTTCTACACGCCGCACGGGATGGCCTTCCGTTTTTCACAAGGTGCCGGGACCCTCGCTTGGCAAGCCGGAATGCGAATGACCGCGGCGAGGGGGGCTCACTCTTCCGGTTATATCCGGGGCTTTTGCAGCTCATCCGGGTGGTCGGGGTGGCGGCCATCCTCGAGGGTACGTCCTTCGACCCAACTGGCGCCGAGGACATCCTCGACTTCTCCGAGCGGTTGGACTGGTCCCTCCCCGAGCGGGGCGACTTCGTCTGGTACAGTTGGGCCCGCGGGTGCTCCCTGCGGATACCACATTGGGATAGCACCTCGGCGGAGGCCGCCAACGGGTACGAGCCCCTGCCAGACGCGGACACCGCGTCATACGGCGCCGTCATTGCCTCGGGCGACGGATGGGGCGCGGCGGTCACCTCCGCCAGGGCCACCGTCGAGCCCTCAACCGAATCGTTGCCGGTCACGGCGGCTCCGCTCTCGCCGACGCCGCGTACAACCGGCACCACGGAGGGTGTTCCAGTCGGTCCGTCGACGCCGCCCGAAGTAGCCGTGCCGGTGGCTGACGACTCCCCGCGAGCCATGGAGGAGGGAGAGCCCGTGGCGGCATCTGCCCCGGTGGCGCCCTCTCCCGTCGGCCCTACTGTAGAGCTGGCGGCGGTAAATCTGCCTGAGGTGGCACCCGCGTCGGCACCAGACTCCGCCGCTTTCTCCGTCAGCGATATGACCGGGACGGGGACTCAGACCCCCTTCGGTGGTCGCTGATGAAGCCTCTAAGGGCGCGCCGAATAGAGGGGCTCCCGTTGCGGTTCCGGACGGGCAGGCTGCCCTGCGCGCTCTGCAAGTGGAGTGCGGATATGCGGGTGTACCCGCGCCGCTCACCCTTGCAGCGGGTTTGACGTCCGTGCGAGCTTGGCTGGTTGAGGTGACCCAGCTCAAGGCGTGGGTGGCGGGCCTCCCGTTCGCGATCCGCCAGCGTGACACCGGCGAGGACCTTTTGCGGGGTGAGACGATGGCGCGTATCCGCGCCGCTCAGGACCACCTGGCAGTATCGAGCGAGCAGGTGGCTGCCAAGAGACCGTACAGTTCGGTCGATGTCGACCCCGCGGGCACGACGCAGGGGACGGAGTCCTCCGCCAAGCGCCAACGTCGCGACTAAGGCCGGTACCGGAGGCGGGGAGAGCAGCGAACCGCCTCCAGGAACCAAGTCCCTTCCTTTCAGTAAATGAGTCCTTCTTCTCCTGGCTCCCTCCTTGGCCTTGTCGCTCGAGTTCGCGTCCTTCTTCTCCTGGCCCCCCACGGGTTTCCCCGAATTTCATCCCTTCCAGCCGATATCGGTAGTCCGTCGGCTCCGCGGTTCGCGATAGGTGGAGCTGCGGTTTCCCGACGTGGTCCCTACGACGGCCGTTGCCCGTCCGCGGTCACCGCGGGGCGTCATCTCCGCGCAGAGGTGCGGTACCTCCCGGCGTGGGGGGAAGGTACCCCCTGCCCACGCATTTAAAAACGGGGCCCTCCCTCTGGAAACGGGGGGTTTCCAAAGAACGGTGGTACTGTATCCCGCTCTGGTCGAGGTAGGGCCGGGCCGTCCCCGTCCCCAAACCTCCCTGGCGGTCCATATGGGCGGTTTTTTCAACTTGGCACCCCCGGACGCGAGCGGACCCGGGGAGTGCATTGCCGTCAACGGGAGGGGGCTACGATTTTTTTCCACCCTTCTAGGGAGGAAAGCGTAGCCCCCCTTTGGGCTTAATTACAAGCCGGCGATCGGAGTCACCTCCTTGCCATCCAGGGCCCTTCCGCGTCGGGTCAATCCGGCGGGGGGCAGCGGTAGCGCGCGGTTGCCCGCGGGCTCTTGCGGTGGCGGGTTACCGCAACAGGTGCGGCCTGTGGCCTGCCCCCGGGGTCGCCCGTCGATATGAGATCTTCCCAGCCGCCTGGTCGGGGGTACCGCTGCGGGTTTTCCTCCGCGCTTCCATGTCCGGTTGACGCGTACCGCGGCCCGACGGGCGGGCGACCGCACTATCGTCGTGACGGGTCATTGCGGGGGCGGGTTCCCGTTCCCCCCGCAACACCCGGTGCGCGTCCCCACTAGCGGCTTGGAGCGAAACCGGCTTTTTCCTTGGTAATTTCCGCCTGCTTTTTTCTAGCGGTGGGTGGCTTTTCGGCGTTTTGGCGAACTCCGATTGGGTGTTCCCCTTCGTCGGAGGCGCCGCGATCCGCCGCCGCTGCTCTGCGGACCACATCGGCAGCGGCACGGTTTCTGCCACCCAGTCGGTCTTGGGTCGCTGCGCCCTTGAGCGCCCGGCGAGGGCTCGCCATGAAAGTATTTCCGCACCGGTATCCCCCCGTTCGGTCTTGTCCCCCGGGTGCTAACCCGGACTCAGAAGAGGGCTACACTTTTATCCACCCCGAGGGGGGTGAGACGTAGCCCGCCCGAGTGTTTCCTTGGCCATGGCCGCGTCGGGTCGCCCCGCCGGCGGGTCCGTTCCATCCGCGCCGGGTCTGTCCCGTGCGGTTTTAGCGGTGGCGCGCGGTTGTCCGCGCGCGCCAGAAGCGGTCGATGAAGGGTTGCGGGAGGCCTTCGGCGGGTTCCCAGGTATCGTCCGCTGGGGTAAAACCATACCAGCGGACCTTGTACTGGCTGCCGCTGCGGATCTCCCAGTGGGCGACCAAGTGGTCAACCACGTACTCCGCTGGCGGTTCTGGTGTTCCCGCCGGCGGTTCCGTTGTCGGTGCGGCCACAGTGGGGTCGTGGGTCCCCGCGGCATCTTGGTTACCCGATCGATGCTCACGCAGTTCGAGACCCCGTCTTGGTCGACGACCACTGTGGCCTTCGTGGCGGATCGGACCCGAAACGGGCCTTCCGTTTTCGGTAAGAGCTTGACGGAGGGTCCTCCTCCGTCGCTCGGTAGGTATCCCCGCTGGGCGCTCGTCAACTGCCGTGGTGGACGGTCCACGTAGACAAAGTCTCCCACCGCGATGACCGGACGGAAGCGCACCTTCTTATCAAAGTCGGCTTTTTACCTCCTCTGCGACGCGGTTAGTTTCACCCGCGTGCGCTCGAGGGCATCCCGGAGCTTCCGCAACGTCACGCGCTTGTACTGTACCGGGGTCCGTGGGTCTTCCTTGTGGGATCCGGCGTCCTGCGGTACAGTACCAGGCAGTGCCAATCCGGACGGTGGTCGCGTCAGCACCAGGTCGAACGGGGTTGTCTCCGTTGACCGGTGGACCTGCGTGTTATACGCGAAGGTCAGGGGCTGGATGTACTCGTCCCAGTCCCTCTGCTGCTCCTCGAAATAGTGTCGGAGGCGCTGCACCAGGGTGCGGTTGAACCGTTCGGTTTGCCCATTTGTCTGGGGGTGATAGGCGGTAGTCAGGTAGTGTCTCACCCCCAGCAAGACGCACACCGCGTCGAAGAACTTGGCGGCAAATTGTGGTCTATTATCGGTTAGCATGTAACGAGGTGCGCCGTATACGTAGACCCAATTGTCCAGGAAGGCATTTGCCACAACCGACGCGGTGGTTGTCCGTAACGGGATGCTGCGCATCAGCTTCGTAAACCGGTCGGTCATGACGAGCACGTGGCGATTCCCGTGCGCCGTCTTCGGTAAAGGACCCAGCTGGTCCATGGCGACGATATCCAGCGGCCCTGCTGCTGGGAATAGCTTGAGGTCTTTCTGATGCCGCACCTGGGTTCCCCTGGTGGCGGCGCACGAGGCGCAATTGCGTACGGTACTGAAGGCGTCGTTGGCCATATGAGGCCAATAATATTCCCGCCGGAGGGTATAATACATCCTCGTACCGCCCGGGTGTCCTACCAGGCGGGGATGATGGGCGGGGTACAATATCTTCGCCTTGAGCCGTTTCGGTACAACCCGCTGCAGGGTCCCGTCGAGAGGGGATTTGCGGACGACGAACTCGTATCTGTCGACGTCGTAGCGCGAGTCCGGGTTCCCCACGGTCTCGGCGGCCGCCCTACAGAAGGGGTCCTCGGCCGGCTCCCGAAGGAACTCTTCCACCGTTATGGATGAGACGTCACGTTCTTCGGGTATAACCGCGAACGCGTGCTCAGGTCTCCCCGGGTCGACGGGGGTCTCCCAGTGTACGGTACCTTGGCGGGGGTTATGCTCCTCCTCTCGACATTTTACCGCGAATCACGGGACCTCGTCATCAACCGGTTCGGAGGTTGCGCCGTCAACTCGGAGGCGTGATACACCATCCGCGAGTTGGTGCTTAATCCCCGGTCGGTACTGTACGTCGTAGTCGTACTCGGCTAGCCGTAGACGCCAGCGCGCTAGCCGACCGGAGCTATCCGCCAGGTTGAGGACCCATCGGAGCGCCTCATGATCCGTACGGAGGTCGAACGTGTTCCTATACATATATGGTCGAAGCGTGAGGATGCTCCACACGACAGCAAGGCATTCCTTCTCGGTGGTGGTGTAATTTTTCTCGGCGTCGGTTAGAGCCCGACTCCAATACCCGATCGGTAGCCGGTCACCGCTCGGATGCTCCTGTAGTAGGGCACAGCCGACCTGGTACGCGTAAGCGTCCGTATCCAGGGTGTATTTCTTTCCGTAACGGGGTTGAGCGAGGATCGGTGGGGACACGAGGCGCTTCTTGAGTTCCACGAACGCCTCGTATTCCTCATCGGTAAGAACCTCAAACTCGAAGGGTTGATTTTTTCCCCGTCTTCCGGTTTAGCGGAGCGGCTATTTTCGCGAAGCCCTTCACGAACCGACGGTACACGTTGCACATTCCTAAGAAGGATCGCAATTCCGGCTGGTTCTGGGGAGGTCGAGCGCGCTCCATATCAACCCCGTTGCTTCGCTCTACCTCCAACCTACCTGGTCGGATCACATGCCCCAGGTAGGTGACCGAGGTGTCGAAGAAGGCGCACTTCGACAGCTTCAGGGACACGCCCGCGTCCCGCAGAAGGCGCAAAACCTCGCGGACGTGCGCGAAGTGTTCCGTTACTTTCTTGGAGTAGATGATAACATCATCCAGGTAGACCAGTGCGGTTTCCCATTTTACCCGCGACAGTATAATGTCGACGGCCCGCTGGAAGGTAGCGGGGGCAATCTTCAAACCGAACGGCATGCGGAGGAAACGGTACAACCTGCAGTGCGATGCGAACGTCGTCTTGTCGCGTTCCTCCTCGGCGATTTGTACTTGCCAGTACCCGCTGTTGCAATCCAGCGTGGTAAAGACAGTAGCGTCGCCGAGGGAATCGATGCACTCCTCCATCCTCGGCAACGGATAGGAATCCCGAACGGTGACTGCGTTGAGCTTTCTGTAGTCGACACAGAACCGCATGGTACCATCCTTTTTAGGGACGAATACCACGGGGCTTGCCCACTCGGCCGTGGCTGGTTCGATTACCCCTGCCCGGAGCATGCGGTCGATCTCCGTTTTCTCTTTTTCCCGTGCGGTTGGTCCAGCGCGGTAAGGCGCCCGGTATATCGGACGAGCATCGGGCTTGAGCTCAATCCGGTGCTTTGTGGCCCCGATTCTGCCCAGCCGGCCGGTCCACATCCCCTTGAATTCGGACAGTACCTCGAGGACATCCGAACGTACTTCCTCGTCCTCGGCACCGATGTGGACGTCCTCTTGCCAGGCGTTGGGGTCCTCCTCAGGGGCGGCGGTGTCTTCGGGTTTATCCGTTCCAACCGCCCCGAGGGGCGCCTTGGGCGGCGTGGCTTGTCCAGCCCCGCCCTTGTCCGTACGGTTGTCCGCCGCTTCTTCCGCGCCATCCTTTGCGGTTGAGAGGTTGGAATTAAATATCCCTCCCCCTTCCTTAGCTTCGGCCGCTTCCGCGGCCGAGTCGCCAAGGGTCAGGATGTGAGTGGGCGACGGAAGAGCCAGTCCGACTACGGTATGCTTCCGGATGTGAACCGAGCGGTGCCCAACATTGCTGAGCATTACCGAGAACGGGTTTTCGGGGACAACATTCATGACCCCCTGTGCCATGAGGGTCAAATTCTTGTGCGCGTATTTTGGGGAGTTCTGCAAAAAACATAACCCCCCACCGGCGTGGCCACCCTCACCATGGCCTGCGTCATCGGGGGAATTGTCACCCCTCTGACGAGGCGGATCTTCCTTGACGGAATGTTGGCGGGGAACGCCACCTGCTTCCGTTCGGTTTTATCCGACGGCGGTAGTTGTTGTGCGGTGCTCCTCGAGGCCATCTTGCGGTCGTGCCTCGAGGGGGTTGTTCCGACCAACGCCACGGGTGGCGCGTCGTGGAACACGAGCTTCCGTTGCGGTGGGAGGATCGATTTGACGTGGCGATCCAGGAAAGTCGTACCGAGGATACAGTCCACGGCGAGGCTCATGACTACCAGGAACGGGACGCGCGCCACAAACTCACCGATTCAGACGAGCAGGGAGATTTTCCCTAGTGCCTTCATCGCGCAGTTTGACGCCTCGATGAGCGCTGGGCTCCGAACCGGTTTTATCGATGGTCGCCACGACTCGGCGACACGCCGTAAATGGATGAGGTTCGGGCCGGCCCCTGAGTCAAGCACTGGCGTGATGGCGACCATCATCGCCTGCTTCTGATCAACCGTGGCGGAGATCTTGTAATTCTGCTTCTTGAAGAAGCAGATGGCCTGGACTTCCGTTCGGTTACCCGGCTGCGCTTCCACTGGCGCAGCCGGATCGGGGGTGCCTAAGCTTCTGAGGCTGGGCACGGGGAGAGACGTTGTCACCTCTACGCGTCCTCCCCGGCTTCCCCGGTCAGCAGCAAGTCCTCGCCGGTTTCATCCGCGGCTTGCGCCACGTGGTCTTCGGTATGGTCGGGGTGCGGTTCCTCGACCACGTTGACGCCCGCCGGGGCCGTTTGACGCTGGTTTCGCCAAGCGGACGGCCCCTGGAGGTTGAACGGGGATCCCGGGCGGAGGCCTTGTCGGATGCGTAGCTTCTGGTAGTTGGCCTCTCGTGCCTCTAGAAGCTTGGACCACAGGCTCGCATCGGCAACGACGGGGCACTCTTCTTGTCGGTGCGTGGTGTCAAGGCAGAACCGGCACGGTGGCGGTCCGGGAAATCTCCCGCCGGAGAACCGGACGCGTGGATCCTGCCCTTGCCTCCCGTACGGTCCTGTGCGCACGTCGCCAGGGTTGGCGGGTGGAACTGGGGCGCTCGCCGTCGAGGCTGCCGGCGACGGATAATAACTCGTCGGTGGCGAGCTCATCGAGGTCGGCGTGGCGGTTTGGTCCGTCACGGCCAGGATTGCTTCTTCAGCAAATCCCCCGGCCGTCGGGATGTCGGATGCCGACTCAGCCGACAGCACGGGCCTCGTCCTTGCGGTGCGGTCGAATCTTCTAGCCGCTCCGGACGGCTCTCGGTGAGCCATGGCTGACATCCCTTGTCGACGGGAAGCCCGATTGGTTTCCCCGATCGCTTGTGCATAGCGAGCGACGGATTGGTAGTACACATCCGGGTGGGTGGCGAGGTAATTACGAACCTGCGCGCACGTGGCGGGCAGTAACCCCTCTACGAACAGGGACTTCAACCGCCTGTCGGAGAATACCGTACCGCAGCGGAGTGCCTTGTCCCAGAGGTGGTTACTGTAGACCTCCTCCGTCATGTTTGAACCTTGACGGAAGGAGGTCACATCCCCAACCGCTTCGGAAATTACCTCGTCGGTAGCATAAGGGCGCAACAGAAAGTTGACCACCTGTGGGTATGTCCGGAGCAGCTCGGGCCGCTCCACGTCAACCGCCATGGTGTTTCCATTGAGACGGGACTGGAGTAAGGCGTGAGCCTGCCCGGTCAGGTAGAATTGGAAGAACCACACGGCGGCTCCTTCGGTAATCCCGTTGTGGTCGCACGCCATCTTGAGGCGTGCGAGGAATCCCAATACCTCAATCGGATCTTGACCGCTGAACGTGTGGGACCTCATCTGCACGTCCAGTTTTTCCGGTAACGGTTAATGTACCGCGCTACTGTAGAGTCGTAGCGCGAGCTACACCGTTCCAGGCGGTAGGTCTTGTAGTTGACGGCCTTGGTAAACAGGTCATTGAGGGGCCTGATTACCGTGGGCCGTCGCTCGTCGCTCTTCGGGGCAGCCCGGCGGTGTCTGTTCGAGCGACGACGCTTCTCATCCGACTCGGTGTGGTAGTCTTCCGAGTCGGACGGGTCGTGCCGGTGCCGGTCTCGTCTTCTATCGCGGCGTGCCCTGTGGCCCCGCCCGCGAGAGTCTTCCGAACCGGATGGGTCATCATCGGAGGGGTATCCTCCCCCTCCGGCATCGCGGTATCGCCCGTAGCGTGCCTCGCGGTTATCACGGTATCGCCAGCGGCGTCCCTCGCGGTCTTCATCCGTCCTGTGACGGGGGTCTTCTGCGTCGGAATATCGGGTGTATTCCGCTTCGGTCCTGTGTGTGCCGGGTGCACGTCTTCTGCTCAACCGGTACGGGTCCCGATTCTCTGTCTCGGGGAGCCCCAGGCGGTTGTCTGTCCTGCGGGGGTCACCCGTACCGGTGAGTATGGGGAGGACATTTTCTGTGGTCCTCCCTGTAGCACCGTGAACGGTTGGGAGATAGATAGCTCTGCCCTCCGCGTGAGGGTCCATCCTATCAATCCCGGGTACGGCGCCGATCGGATCAGCGATATTTAAGCTTGAGCCCGGAACCGTTCCACGGCGCAGCGCCGGCGGCGGTACTGCGCCTCCCGTTTTGGTAAATGTCGTGGCCAGACGGATGGTCAAGGCGGAGCTAATAGCTCCCTTTAGAGCCAATGCGGTCGGAGATTCGTCCTCCTCCGCGGCGAGCGCTGCCAGCACCTCGTCGCGTACGAGGGGGGCGATCTTCTCGTCAAGCAGGGCGCGGAGCGCGGTGTCCGCATGCTCCGCCACCAGTCTTGGTGGCGTTCGGTCAAGGCAAACCTGGACGACCTGAGGTGGTTCCTCAGCGAGGAAATCCTCCATCCAGGTTTGTATTCGCGGGAGTAACGCGTCGTACAGTACTTGTACGCGGTTCCCCCCACCAGCTGGTAGCCCGGCGGTGGTGTCCGAAATGGAAGGGGTTTTCTGGCCCCTGGTAGACGGCGGGCGTAGCAGGGCTTCCGGATTGTCGATCCGGGGGCACTGTGCGCCTCTGCCACTGCGGGTACTTGCTCGCCCGGAGGCGGTATCTTCTCCGGCGGAATCCGCACGGTTCATCGTCGATGATCACTGGCGATCGACGCGGTGATTTTCGACCTCTTTCAATCCGATCGGTAATTGCTCGCGCTGGCGATCCATTGCGGGCTCAACCTCTGTAGTTATCCCCTCCACAAGAGTACCAAAATGTGGTATAACTACCTTCGTCCCGACCACTCGGAAACGAAGGGGGTTAGAGGTAAGGGAGGGCGCGCCGCTGGGTAACCCACGCGCGAACGCAAACCGTACGGAAGGACTCGAAAAGAAGGAAGGCTCACGTGGCCAGTGACACGCAGCCGGTCGGTGGTGTTAGATCCGGACGGCCGGTCACGGGTTAGAAGCCTGAGACTGAAAGGGAAACCGGAACGGGATAGCAATTAGTCGTAAAGGGAAGGGAGGCGAGTCTGCCTCCCGTTTACTGGAACGGGGAAGGTGCCCCCGGTCTTAACCCCTAAGTGGGACACCAGGACACCTATCCCGCTACAGTAGCTGTTACTTACTCTATACCAGCTACTGTGCTAAATTGGCTAATTTGTGCCATTAACTACTAATTACTAGTTAGCCACCGTACGGATTATACACGTGTACCCGTGATCACGATCCCGGCTAACGGTTGTGCCACGTGTTACCCGTGGCCACGCCCGCTGTTACCGGCTGTCCCACGTCGGACCCTTGGGGTACTACTGTGCACGGCGGCGGGCGCGTGTACGCCTGCTCGCTACAGTAGCACCCGCCCTCCCGCGCGGTTATCATCTCGCCGGGGGGTTGTGGTACGGAATTGTACTACAATAGGTTTTCGATGATTTTCGGTGTGTGTACCGCTGTGAGCTGTACTGTCTTATTCTTCGTCTGGATGTTGAAGATACCGCGGTGCGTAATGTTTTCGCGTTGCCCGTTCGCCGTTTCTGTTAGTGTCCCCGTGCTCGGGTGCATATACGCGTGGGGTGTGGCGGTATGCGTGAGCTGAGCTCCGGAGTTAAGGATGAATGTTGTCTTAGCGTTGTCGGAGTCTTGCTGTTCTACAAGCGCGTTCTCCAGGAATTGGAGGCGTTCTTGTAGCTCACTGAGGTCGCCTTCTGGATGCTCCAGTTCTGTGCTCGCTGTCACTTGTTTCGTTTGCTCGGTGCGCTGCGTTGTTTATTTTCTACGAACGAAGCCGTTGGCCGTGCTGTGCGTTATTCTGTCATGATGGTGACACCATTTCCCAGCGTGTCCTGCTGCGTTTTCGTAGTGGCGGCTCGTGGTTCGCATTTTGGTTGCGCGTGTTGCCCTGCGTCTGTGCGTGGGTTTGGCCGGTGGTGTTGGTGGCCTTTCTATGTGCTCGATCTGGCTTTTGGGGGCTTGATCTTGGATGAGTTGCACTTGTTGCAGACGATTGGTGAAATCCCTTATTGTGTGGGTGGGTTGCACGCGAAGAGGATTGCGAGTGCGTGCATGGCAGGGTGGTGAGCGAGTCCTTGGACTATGTATCTGACTGTTGTGCGTTCCGTGTCAATGTTGGGGTAGCCTGATACTTGCATGCGGTGTCGTTGGTCTCTGTGTTTGGAGATGTAGTCGTTGATGTCTTGTCCTATTGTGTACTTGAGGGTCCTTGCCTCTGCGTCCAATAGCTCGTGGTTTTCCACTGAGCATGTGTCGACGGTTTGTTTGATGATAGTGCATATGTGGTGCGGGCTATATCGGAGTATGTGTGGGGGCATGAGTTTGAATAAATCTGGGCTGAGGCTTTGCATGATTGCCTTGCGTATTTGATCGGCTTTGCGCTGGTGGGACATTTGGAGTTTGGCGTCCGTCGGCGCAGCGATCTGGTTGGTGAGGTGATCGTTCGCATCTATTGTGCGTGCGTGTATCTCTAGCGCGTCGTACCAATAGGAGAAATTCGTAGGAGTTAGTTGAGGCAGATTGCCTAATCTATGCGAGTGTTCGCTCATGTTGTGATTTCGGGTTCCTGTTGGGGTGATCGGGACGGAGGGTATTGCAGTCCGGCTCGTCCGTTTGCGCTGTGTGGTCCGCTGTTAACGTCTGCCGTTGGGTGGTGAGGGTTAGTGACGGATCGTGTTCAGTGGTTGCGTGGTGCCCATAACTTGTGATGCCAAGAACCGATGACCCCCCACTCCCGAGAGTGGGGGCCGGCGGTGACTTTATTTTAGTGCATGGACAGTGTGCCTTATTGGCCTTAATAGTTTGTCTTATTGCTGTGTTCTGTCCGAAGTTTCTCTGGATGGAACCACACAAACAAACGCAGTTTGAGCGGAAGCTGGATATTTGCAAAAGAGACATACTGTTCGCCACTCTACCTTCTGTCTTTGTTGTGGTGAAAACGGGATGCGTCGTCCCCGTGTCTTACCCGTGTGTGTCTTTTTGTGATGTGTCTGCCCTCGGCCGTACAGGACGACCGAAAACCACCGCATTTATACTCGTTTTGCGCACGGTCTACAATTACTAACTTAAACTTCCAATTACTTACACCGGTCCCAACCACGTGTCACACAACCCCCCACTTACGCGGGGCCACGGGTCCCGGCCACTCAGATTTTGCCTTTGATTTTGATTTTTCTTCACCCTCCAGCCTATATCAACACAGACCTGGGGCTCGGACCCCCCTTCCCTTCTTGTGGTATCTGCCGTCACTCTCCGTTCGCCTTTCTCGCTCCATCCCAGCCTCGTTTTAGCTCTTCCGGCCTCCCGCTTCATGCGCTGCTTAGCTCTTGCGGCTCTTCCGCGTTGCCTCCTTGGTCTTCGTCGTAGCTTAGACCTCCTGTTTCCCACCAAATCGAGAGGCACGCAGGTAGGGTTTCAGTCCCCGCGTGCCCTCTTTGGTCCCCCTCATAGCGTAATACGATGGCGAGGACCAAGCAGACAGCGGCGAAGAGCACGAGAGGTAAGCGTCCGCGAAAGCAGCCCGCTCTGAGAGCTGCACGCTTCGCCAGCCGCGGCCACTTAATGTTCGAGCTCTCATCTCGAATAGGTGTAACCAAGGTTTCCAAGACGGGCTCCATATTCCACATTTGGGTGGCCAGCGGGCATCGCCGTTACGCCGTAACATAACAAGAGTTCAAAAGCCTTCTAGGAGATCATATTACCGCCCTGCTCCACGGCAAGCAAGATGAAGAGGTTTCTCTCGAAGAGATATGGCGTCTTGGTCTCACAGAGTCGTTGTCGGACACAAACCAGTACTGTATTATAGGCGACGGTGAGTGGAATATTGAGTCCATCTATCTCGACGTTGACAACACGTACTAGGGCGTCGACGCCGCAACCAACCTTCCTCACCGTATTTTGCTCTACACTCTAGCAATTTCCGGAACCGGGAATAGTACAACTCACAAGATTGTTGACGATCTCTTCCAGTTTGGTGGGAGAGACCGAATTAGTGGCTTCTTAAGTATTGACCGTTTTTGCACCGATCAAAAGGGCAGGAGTCTGAAGATGATCCATGGTCGGTCCAGGGCGGTCAATCCTCGGACTCCGATCTACCGCGTTTCCACACACGGCACCGTGCGGTTCCGAGATAATAGTGACATGTGCATCTCCGCCGCCGTCTGCAACGGTCTCCAACTACTAGGGTCCCCGAACCTTGCCGTCAAGTACTGGGATCTTTTAGTCCGCAACAGCCTCCTCTTTGAGAGGACCGGCTCTCCGTCGCGTCGAATCCGAGATTTCCATGACGCTGCAAAACACCTTAATCAAGATGAAGTCACTCTCCGCGGGTGAGGTCTTCGTAGTCCATCTCTCGGACTCCTCTTGAGGCTCGACCCCGGTGTCTATGTCGCGAATTCAGAAGGCTTGCCCCACATAATGCACAGCATCTGCGTCTCGACCATACATTCCATTGTACTTGATTGTATGGAGGGGTTTCCGCTTCGGTTCTGTGCCGGCGCGGTCAAAGCATGCGTTGGAGCCGACGGGATCTTCGTTGGCATCTCCGAACTGCGCCAAGTTTTCGTCGTCACCCCTTCCAAGAAGAAACGGAGCAGAATTGGACGCGTAAGCAGCCGCAGAGCACACAAGAAAGCCGCGATTCGGGGTTCGGGAAGTTCCATTCAGCATTAGAGGTCATTGGTGATTCCCGTTTTCTCCATGACCCACTCTCTATCTACTCGTAGCAAGTAATCAGCACTTCATATGCATTTCACTATCTTTCAATTCAAAGCGTAAAAACCCCTAGTCATTTGCCTCACTGAAGGTGCAACGGTTGCCTCTTGTGGAGGACCAGCCTTCTGGCATGTATCTTCCTTCTCGAGTAGCGTTGATGCGGCGACACTAGGGTGTACCGCGGATGGCGCGCACGAGCAACTCGGCATGGGCCATAGAACTTCGACAAGGCGATAGGCCATTTCTGCATGGGCCCGAGGGCAGCTCCTTTTGCGACCAACACTTCGTCGCCCACATTGAAAGTTGCTTCGCGACCGTCTGTTAATGTGGTTGCAGCTCTGCGCCCGATTATTCTTGTTGCCCGCATTGCCCTGGTTTGCAGGAGTTCCATTCCCGGTGGCGGATCTCGGAGACTCCGAAGAGAGGCTCTTGGTCTCCAGGCGCCATCCTGGGCAACACCCCATAAAGCAGCTCGAACGGCGACAATCCCACCGCCATTCTCCTGCAACGGTATCCATATAGGACTTGACTTAAAGCATCGTCCCACTCAACAATTGCAGGCGAGGCACCGAGAATCATCTTACGGACTGCTCTCTTCAATGTGCCGACCATCCGCTCTGCCCGTCCGTTCGACATAGGCGCATAGGCGCGCACTGTCTTCCACTTAATCCCCTTTCGTGCCATGAAGGCATTCAGGACCGACGCTGTGAAACAAGTAGCGTTGTCCGAGACAACGACACGTGGTAACCCAAAACAGTGGATTATCTCTTCTTTCACGAACTTCAGCACCTCCTCTGCCGTCGAGGTGACGGTGGCCTTCGCAATTGGCCAGCCAGTCAGGTGCTCTACGGCAATAAGGATGTACCTCCCTCCAGAGGGCGTACGAGGCAATGGTCCCGCAAAATCGATAGAGTATGTATCAAATAACGAAGTCATGGGAAATCGAAGGGTGGTCTTGTACTTCGGAATTGGTGTGGCTTTCTGACAACCGTCACAACCCCGAACGTAGTCGTTCACGTCTCGGTGGACGGCAGGCCACCAATATCGGTCCAAGACGAATCTCTTCGTCGTTTGCAGATCCCAATGGCCTATTTCGTCGTGAAAGGCTCTAATGATCCTTCTGCGAGCCCCTATAGGCGGGATAGCGCGTAGTCCATTGTTGGTCCTACGGAACAGTTGTCCATTACAAGCCATGAAACGTTTGGCGCTTCGGCGGTTGAGCCGACGTCGACGAACATCCACTTCCCTCATATCAATACCCCTGAGGTGCCTTGAAATGTCAATAAGATGGGGTTCCCACTCCATTGGCGCCTCCAGAGAATCCGAAACACTGCAGACAAGATCTCCCTCGTCGTCAGAGTCGACTCCATCCTCGCCCTTGGCTTTCAGGCGGGACAGGAAGTCAGCTGCACCGTTCTTTCCTCCCGGGCGGTACTTAATTTCGAATTCATATTCTGCTAGGAATTCCATCCACCTTGCCAACCTCCCGTGAATGTCTTTCTTCTTAAAGGCATACTGCAGGGCTTGGTGGTCTGTTATTAGCGTGAATTTCTGTGTTGAAAGCAGGTAAACTCGGAACTTCTTCAAAGCGAAGATCACAGCCAGGGCCTCTCGCTCACAGGCGGAATACTTCTTCTCGGCTGACGTCATCGTGCGACTTGCGTACTGGATCGGGTGGACTTTCCTGTCCTCTTTTCGTTGGGCTATAACAGCTCCGACGGCGACCGAGGATGCATCAGTCTCCACGACAAAAGGTTGTTCGAAGTCCGGAAACGTCAAGACTGGCGGGAGGTTAACTTGAGCTTAAGCTTCTCGAATGCCTCCTGCATCTCTGCCGTCCACTTAAAAGTCCATTTAGTAGACGTGGCCTCATGTAAGGGAGCAGAGATCTCGGCGAACTTAGGAATGAAGCGGTGGTAGTATCCCGCCAGACCAAGGAAGCTACGAAGCCCTGTCGCATTGGACGGCTCCTTCTCCCTCTCAATGGCGCTGACCTTTTCGGGGTCTACTTTGACGCCATCTCCGGTGACTATTTGTCCAAGCAGTCGCATTTGGGACTGTGCGAAGCTGCATTTTGAGATCTTAAGCTTCAGCCCGCTCGTAGCAATCACCTTGCAGACTTCACGTAAGTGTGAAGTGTGCTCTTCAACGGACTTCGAGAAGACGACTACGTCGTCTAAGTAAACTCTCACGAGGCTAAGCCTTTGGAAAAGCTGGTCCATCATCCTTTGGAATGTAGAGGGGGCGTTCATTAACCCGAACGGCATCACCTCGAACAGAAACGTCCCAAAACGGCAGACGAAATTCGTCTTCTCTTTGTAGTTCTCAGCCATCCGGACTTGCAAATACCCCGAGAACAAGTCAAGCATTGTGAAGACCGAGCTCCCCTCTAAATCATCGAAGATCTCCTCGATCTTTGGCAAGGGCCAACGATCGGCTTTCATTTTGCGATGGAGGGTGCGGTAATCTACACAGAACCTGGGTTTTCCGTCTTTCTTCGATGCGATAACGATAGGAAAGGACCAGGCCGAAATGGAGGGGGTATTATTCCCGCCTCCAACATCTTACGAAGCTTCTCACGTACCACTTCATTGTGGCGTGGCGGAAGCCTACGTGGAGCGTGCGTAATGGGGCTTGGATCTTCTAGCTCAAATGAGTGAGACACTGGAACATCTGCCGGTCTTAAATCGTGGAGTGACCAAGCTAAGATCCCTGAATTCTGGATAGAATTCACAATGCTCTCCCTGGCTTCGAAAGCCAGGTGGCGCAATTTCTCTCGAAGAAGGGCTACTTGGAGCCGTTCCGGGCCTTCGTCGTCTACTCTGCCATCTCCTTTCGCGTTTTCCCAGACGGACTTTAGGCCCTCTTTCACTAGATCAGGAAGACCATCCAATTCATCTTCGACTCCATCCGGTAGCTTGGTGAGTCCCAAATCAGGTTCAAATGGTGGCTGGTCAAGAGTCGCCAAGACAAATCCATTGTCGCTTGTCGTAGACGAGCCAGGTACAGCCTCAGAGTCGGAGGTGAAATCCTCACTATCAGTTGAGGCTGCACTCCGTGAAACGTGTTCCACATCCATGTTGAGGCCTAGTCTGGTGGTATCCTCACCTACTGTCATCTGCACATGTTGCTTACCAAGATCGATGCATGCCTGTAGTCCCTCAAGGGTTGGAAGCCCTATGATCAGGTCGAACGGCGATCCTTTCACGACTAGGAAGTCCAACTTCACGATAAGTTCACCAAACGATGTTGGTATGTGATGAAGCGATCCCAGACAGGGCGCATTAGCACCATCTGCCACCGTGATATGCTTCTCAGTCGGTTGCGGGGAGAGGCAAAGCTTAGACGTCAACTTTGGCGAGATTATGTTGGGTACAGCCCCAGAATCTAACAGGGCTTGAGCTTCCGTCCCATAAATCTTCACAGTTACCAGCCGCAGCCTTCGAGACTTCGTATCGGCGTGACCTGCGAAAGCACGACCACGGACTCTTTGTTTCGCAAACAAGCGGCCTATCTCCTTCTTCGCCACTTCCGCATCGCCGCGAACAAGCTGTCCGAAAGTGAGTCCGGAATATGCGTTTGCAAGCTCCGAAACGACATTATACTTTCTCACATACTCCTGGGGGGATGTTTTTCTGGTCACTTTCTTCGCTTTCTTCCTCTGGTTGGACCTCCTTGGCCCCGCCTGAAGTGGCAGAGCCCTCTTTTGCATCTCGAATGGTACAGGCGGGTTCAGAAGCCTAGGAATGGACACCTCCTCCCGCGTTTTGTGCTGCTTGGGAAGAGGTTGCCCGTCTGCGTTTCTCTTAGTGACGGCCCCGACTTCTCCGTCGTTCGCCTCGTCAATATAGGTGACCTGGGCATTCCCTGCACCTTCTATCGCAGGTGCTGTGGACTGAGTCGTGGCTCCTGCCCTCGGCAGTGCCGTTTTAAGCCTGGTCCAGCACGTCTCCTTTTCATGACCAAGCTTCCCACAATTCGAACAACGAGTGTCTCGGCGCGGATTAGAAGGGCATCGGCTGGCTCCATGCCCCGGTTCCCTGCAGAATGAGCAGGTTCGGACCTGGCCACCTTGATCTGCTGTCTGATTCTTCTTTACCAACAAAGAAAGTTCTGCTAGCCGTTCTGCTAGCACGTCCACTTTCTCTTCGATCTTGTCCGGCTCCTGACGTCTTTTCGGTCTCTGTAGAATGCGCTTAGGCGCCGGAGGCTGAGGTGGCTTAGCATTGTGTGCAGCCATAAAGGCTTTGCGGCCAGACACGAAGTCCTTAACGGCTTCTTGAGCGCCCCGTACGAGGTAGGTGCCCTATACAAGACGAACTGTGACACGTTGGTGTGCTCCATGACCGCGTTCCGGAGTAGTCCAAAATTGGCTTCGGGGTTGAAAGCTGCTTTATCGAAGCGGAGATCCATTACGTTTAACGACGCGAGCACGTCGTTGCCGTCCAACCTACTCGCGACTGCGAGCCTGATGTCTTCTTCCGTTTCGGCTGACTCGAAACGGTCAAGCAATGCCTTCTTGACGGCTTGGTAGTCGCTGGCCGCCTCGTTCAGTCCACCGTCTTGGCTGTACGTTTCATATTAGTAGTCGAAAGCCTCCCCTTGCAGGTGGAACAGTAGCTCTCCGGCTTTGTCTTCGTCGGACTTGCCTTTCATTACGACGTTATAGTAGACAAAGAAGAACTTGGCGACATCCGTCTCGTGCTTACCATCGAACACCAGGGAAGCGGGACCCGCCTGACTGTTGGCGTCGGCCCTCCACAAGAGTACCATGTTGGGGTGAAAACGGGATGCGTCGTCCCCGTGTCTTACCCGTGTGTTTTTTGTGATGTGTCTGCCCTCGGCCGTACAGGACGACCGAAAACCACCACATTTATACTCGTTTTGCGCACGGTCTACAATTACTAACTTAAACTTCCAATTACTTACACCGGTCCCAACCACGTGTCATAGTCTTCATGTGAAAACTGCAAAGTTTGACGGGTGTCCTTAAACTTTCAGTGCGCGCTGTATATACCCGCGATTTCATTAAATCATGTTTTTGCGCGCAATTGCGCGCAAAAACTGCCAGATAATGCTGCAAAATGAAAAAATTACCACCTCGGCCTTCTTCAGGCGACCCACCGATAATCGCCATCAACCATCGAAATCGAGATCCCCCATGCCTTCCTAGGGTCCCTGTAGCCCATCTCCATGCAGTGTCTCCCATTGTCTAAAGTCGTTTCTTCATGAAGAATCATCAAGTTTCTCAGTTTCTGCATGAATAAACAAGCAAAAAGCAAAAGGGCCATTTGCGGATCTTGGGGTGACAGGTGCGGCTTTTGATGCCCCTGGGGAGGTGAAGTTCTAGCCCTGGGGGTGTTTTGGGGGCGACTACCCCAATTGAGGTGTCATTGAAGGGTGACGTTCCTCTTTCATCCAATTCCGAGGGTGACGTCGCCCTAAGAAAACGACATGTTGAAACATGCCGATCTTTGTCTGTGTCTATAGGGCGACATTGGATCGTTTTCTGAGATTGATGTGATTTCAGTTGGAAATATAGGGTGACTTCATATGCGAAACACCGGCAACTTCTACCCACTCTATCTACATACAATTACATACAGTATTTTCCATACCACGGAAGCATGTTTGCCTAGTGTTTTCATCCCCATAAAGCTGTCTCAGTGCACAATCAGTAACAGTATGCGTCTCAGATCGACAAAGAGAGCAAGTATACTTCCTCTTTGATGGCGCAGGTCCGTTCTTATACCAGCTCTTCTTACGTTTTCCCGCGTTTTTCACTGGCCTCCCACGAGGAGGAGGGATAGCTTTGGGAATTCTTAAGTTCTGACCAAAAGCTACTAACCGTTTCGCTTGTTTGATAACTTTGTCGACAGAGTATTGCGCCGGCATTGAGTAACACAAGCTGTAGTAATTCTCTTTCCATGCTTTCGTCAAATGTCGCCGCGCAACGTGCTTATACAAATTATTAGATCCGTACTTCTCACATATGACAGCCGTTCCGTGATAGCAAGGAAAACTGGAACCATCTCGTGAATGCATGCAGCATGAAGGGGGCGTGTTTGGCTCTGAACTCATGACTACATGCCTCAAACGCGTTCCGTCCACCACGCTTCATACCGTCGCCTCCATTTGCCCCGTTCCCTCTACAAACCTAACAGACTCCTTATAAACTCTTGATCTCTGAATGAGTAGCGCAAGACGTTGTTCAATGTGAGGTGGTACGGGACTCTTGCAGTTCATTGCAGTTGCTTGCCGCTTCAAAAAGGCAGTTCGCTGTGTCGACACAACTTTCTCCAGCATCTTTTGAGGCTCCACTGTCCTGATGTGGTTTGGCAGGACGGCGGACATACCACTTTCAGCTCCTTGAGATGTCGTGATTAGATCTTGCAACATCTAGCATGCTCTGTACAGCTCACTGTCATCAAACCTATTAAGGTAATCTGACATCTTCATCGGGAAGTCTTTTTTGGCTTGAATAACCTCATCCCTGCTTGGGGTTCGAAGCGCTTTATCGTACATGCGCACACCAACAACCTTTCCCGCACCCAGTGCTGTAGCGAGATTTTTTCGGACATGCAGTGGGTACAGGAACAACTTCGCGTGCCGCATGCACCGCTTGTACGCTGAGTCGATAGATTTCTCCTGGTCGACAATTGTCGTCCTCGTAGGTACATCAAACCCTGGGATATCCGCGGCGGCAGCAAAAACTTTCTCCCACGTGTCCATTCCCTCAGCTCCCACGAAATGGGCGAACACCAAGGGGCAGAGTTGATGGTTAGTGTCGTATCCGAACACTTCAAATGTGGTTCCGTAAGAACGGCGGCCCAAACCCTCGCAATGAGCGGCATCCGCTGCGCATGTCATCCTGCCCTTTCTACAGAAAGCTTCTGCAACCATCGGGACGAAGAGGAACCCGCCATAATATTTACCCTCATCCGCAATATCCGAGACGTCCACATCCTCTACATTAAACCCGGATTGTAGGGATCTTAGTTTTTCAGAGTATGAAAGTTTTTGCTGTTGTTTGTATATGAATCGTGCAGCCTTGATGCGCTGCGCCTTCATTTCCGTACCGGACAAGATGAAAATGTTCACCCTGTGCCCCAATTCCCTCAACAGATCAGAGTATCCTTCCAGGGCAGCCATGTCAACGGCTCGAGCAGCTGAGATGTATCTGTTCAGCTCGCGCCTCAAAGCGCAAATGTGTGAGTTTGCTGGTTGTCGACGATAAATTGACTTCGCCCTTGAAATGGACGCTAGGACGCTGGTGGGCATGTCAGGGTTCAAGGCGAACTCATCACGAAGCGCCCGTGCGGTCTGCTCAGCGGTATACGCCGGTCTAAGTTGACAGGACTTTCTGTCGACTGACTGCCCATAGCACTGGTTTTCGTGCTCTTGGAACCGATTCAACTTCCACAATCCCGATTTCGGTTGCCGATTAAAAGTGAGAGTTGCGGCACAATGCTTTCGTCGACAGTCCATACGCACCATTTCGAAGTTTTTCACCACATTCACTCCCTCCGGCACACCCAAATTCGCAGTATATGCTCGAATGAGCTGCTCGCAGCGCCATCTTCCGGAAAGCTGAATCCCAACCTCAGGGGTATACGGGACGCATCGCCAGGGAACCCACGTCATCTCTGCTACTCTATCCGCCGCTATTTCCGCCATTGCCTTCCGCTGACTTCTCTTTTTTGACGCTCTCTTTTGTTCCGCTCGCCGTTTCTTCTGTTCGTCTTCAGACAAAGTTCTGAGGTCAACTGGGAACACCCTTTCAGCCGCAGCTGCTGCATCACAAGCTTCTCCATTGCTGCTGGTGTCTTCAGGCGTGACGGCTATGTACGCTCCGAAATCAAAGTCATCGTCGTCAATACATTCCGGGCGAGGGGAACGAGAGGAATCTGCTTCATCTTCCATCGAACTTTCTTCTTCGGCATCAACATCCTCATCGTCCTCTTCCTCATCTGAGTTCACCCCGTCACCCCCCTCTCTATCCCAATCATCGTCAGGCGCCCCAACGAACTCCGATTTCTCACCATCTGGGCCGTGACCCATTTTAGATTCAAACTCTCTACCCAGGACATCGGTCATAAAATCGGTTCCGTCAAACGAAGATGTATGGATCCTGGGGGAATTATTCCGAGCCCCTCCCTGGTTCCTTGATTCATGACGATCCTTTCGTTCCCTCCTATGCCTCTCTTCTCGTTTCCGCGCCTCATTATCCATACGTGCTCGTTCCTGATAAGACATTCTCTTCTCTCTGCGCTCCCTAGCCATCCATTCCCGGCTTTGCGTAATCGTCTCAGGCTTTTCCACCTGACATATGTCTTCGTCTTCCGTTTCCCATTCTTGTCTCATTTCCTTCTCCCTCCGCTGATGTCCCCATTCACTTTCCGCTGAGCCTTTTCTTTCCCTCTCTTCCTCCAATGCCTGCTCTTTTTCTCTCTCCGCTTCCTCTCTCTTCGCACGTACTCTCTCCTCCTCTAGCCCCTGCTCCCTTTTACGTCTCAACTCCTGAGCTCTTTCTTCTTGCATCCTTTCTTCACGATTGCGACGCCCCTCCCTCTTTTCCCTTTCTTCACTTTTTTCCGTTTCTTTGCTCCTATCCTCGCCTTTTTCCGCTTGAGAAGACATTTCCTCCTCCTCAGCCATGACCTTTCTTCGAATATTCTCGCTTTCCTCCCTTAACATGAGTTCGAGTAGTTTCTCCTTCGAGGTTGGAATGAGTGTAAAAAGTTGTGTTGCGAGAACCAAATTTGAAGCATCTTCCCCGTTTTCCATCTCATCAAAACGAATGTCTCTCTCAGCTTGTTCTTTTGCGCGAGTGAGCTTTTGCATAGCTTTATTCGCGGAGGAGCGATCCGACACACATCTGTCCGGATGAACAAGAAAAGAGAGCTTCTTGAAACGCTTTTGTATATTGCGCAAAGTGGGCTCGTCACTTTCGTCAGCCGTATCTCCGGGATGAGCGCAACAAAAGACGTCAATTACGGGCGTTTCGTTGATGATGATTGTCCCAAAGTGATGCAGGGCCTTTCTGGCGTCTGGCGGAAAAGATCGCATTATCCCGCCAAAATATGGCAGAGAAAAAGGGGAAAGAACAGAGGGTGACAGTGAAAAGCGAGCTGCCGTGCGAGGGATACTTCCGGAGGATGGATTTTTGTGGGGTGACTCTCGGAGAAAGTGGTCGAGGCGCAGGCCGAGGCGCAGGGTATTTGACAAGAATATCTGCACTGCGGACGCCCTACAAATGAGACACTCATGCCGGCCAGAAACACTGTTTCTGGAGGACCAGTAGTTTCATACGAATTGCTCAATTTTTGCAGATAATGCGCCATACATGCCAATTGTGCAATGTCCGAGTGTTTACCAGAGCTTTGAGGCCCACATTTACGTCACATATCCGACACGCCCCGTGCCAGCGCCCGCCACCCATCGCCGCGCCCCCGCGCCTCCGCCCATCGCGCCTATCGCTTGCTTGCCGAGGCCCACCGCCACCTCGGCCGTGGCAACGGTTCAAACAGCACCAATCGAGCACGGTCATCGGCCGAAGGGAGAGGGCGTCCCCACCAAGCGGCCTCACAACGCGACAGCATTCCCGCCGCGCTGGAAGACGAACAAGGCGTCGATAGCCAGGACGGCTGCTCGGCGTTCTATGCAGCCTAAGTTACTAGGATTTCCAATTGCAATCATGAATCAATACATCTTCTTTGCCCTATCCGCGCTCCTTGCGGCTTCCGTCGAAGGCAAGAAGCATGTGATGTCTGTAAGGTGACCGTGAACGACCGCGTCGAAAACGCTCAAGGAGTTCGCGAGATTTCGACCGAAGCCGACCTTCTCATGCCCGTTGTCCTGTGGGAGGAACTTACCGCTGATGGAGTGAACGTCGACGTCTGTACATTGCACCGAATCAAGTTCGTTGGCCCTGTTGATACGGAAGACTTTCAAGAGGGCAACGTGCTCACTTGCCCTAAAGACGACCACGCTGCCCTGGGGTGCCCTGAACCACCTGTGAAGGACGAGCTCAACGTTCTGGACGAGGTAGTCTTCGGCAAGATCGTGATGGTCACGATTTTTAAGGGCGTGCACGTGAAAACAAGGTACGTTTCCGGTGCCGATGTCGCGCCGCACGTGGCCGTGCACGTTGGGGAGCTGGTCAACCGAGCTTCCCGCATCATGGAGTCCGGGAAGAGTATTCTGGAGATGAAGGCGGTGGCTAGGGTTAACGACATTGGTATCACGGCCTTTGATGAAGACGGAAGCATCGAGGTCGTGCCGGGCATGGACCTTACCTGGGGAATCAAGGCGACAGCTGGAGTGTGCGAATTCGACTTCGATCGCTTCCCACCCAAGGCGACATGGGAACAAAGGGTGAGGGTGGAGGCGTCAGGGTCTGTCTCAGCGGCGGCATCGTTCTCAAACAATCAATCTGGTGAGCTTTTCAATGTTCCCATTCTAGGGGCTGGTTTTGAGAAGAAAACCTTCCTTGTCGGAACGATCCGCTTTGGATTGTTCGCCAGTGTGGATTACGAACTCTCTCTCATGGCTTCGGCTTCAGCTGTGGCTTCCTTTTCTGGGACTTATGAAACTGGTCAAAAAGTTGAGGTCAGTCTCATCGGGTTTGACCCCGAGTCCTTGGCCTCTTCAGGCGAAGGCGGCACTGGTGATCTGGTGTTTACCGGACCGACTGTCGACTTGGATCTGAGCGTGGAGGGATTCGTCGGCCTTCGGCCTGCCATCACGGCCGACCTGTCTTTTCCAATCATGGGCGACGCATTCGCAGAGGTGTGCGCAACTGTCGGCCTGCAGTTGGACGCCAACTATCAAGACCCTGCCTTATTCAGTGGAATGAACCCGGATGACTTGACCAGTGGGCAGAGTGGGAGCCTGGAATGCAGACGAGAGCAACCCAGCGGCAGTTCCAGTTCCAGTTCAGTTGGGGGTCTTTATGTATAGTATAGCTCTTCCAACGACCCTCCTCTTCGGTGATACAGCGCAGTGCTGTGCATATTGTACCACAGCATGTACAATGCAGCTTGATTATGTATATGCATTGATGTATGGCGATCTTGACTTGTTCCAGCAGACGGTGCTTCCGTATAGCTACTCAGAACTGCCTGCTGAACTGTGAGGGCTTCTCATGATCTGAGAGCATTCCTGCCTCTGAAGCAATCAACAAGAAAGGCACTACATAAACACTCGCCGCATGAAGAGCTGGTTACATTCTCCACCTAAGGTTCGACGTTGCAATCCGGTCGCAGGACTCGGACCCACCAAAGAAAAGCGAGGCCAGAAAGGGAGACGTAACACGACAGCTGCCGCAGAGGGTACCTTACAGCTCTGGCGGCGTGGGACGGCCGCCTTACATGGCGCTTGGGCCGATGTCTCGCAAGCCGCGACCGCCAATGCCAGGGGCGCGGCGCTCGCTAATGCCAGGGATTCAAATGCAACCTTCCCCGAGTGCGCCACACGCGCCAAGGGTGCGGCGCTCGCTGATGCCAGGGGCGAAGATCCAACCTGCTCCGGGCGCGTCAGACGCGAAAGCAACGTCTCGTCCGCCTTCTGTGTGCAAATTGCGGCCCGCGTCCGCGGGCCGCGATGATGAGGGCGCAGGCGTCCGTTTCGCCGAGAATTCGTTGACAGATGACAGAGGCGTTGGGGTGTTGGTCAATACAACTGCAACAGCGCTTGATCACATGAGCAATGTCCCAGTCGATGGGATTGGTGGCCTACCAGTAGGTGACGGTACCGGGGTACGCGACTCCGCCACAACGCTGACAAACAGTGATGGCCTCGGTGATGCCGATGGTTCACACTCAGTAGAGACTTCACGAAGTCGCCCGCCGTCAAAGACCCAGGTACGGACCCGCCATCTCAAATCAACAGCTTTATACACACGTGCAAATTCATACCTCCGTTTATAGCGCATATCCCATTCTTTCTACGTTTCACATTTCTCCGCCACACGCCCTGTTCCAGGTCCACCACTCTCATGTCCCCTTCCATCTCTTCTGCAACTCTTCCTTCTTCGCCGTGAGCAGCTCCCTCCTCGCGACGGTAGCAACCCGTTCGGCAACGCGGTCCTTCCCCGCTTCCTCCGCCTGGCCGACCCTTCTCTCCCTCTCTTCCAACTTGCGCACCCACGCATGTAGCCTCCCCTGCTCGACGCCCGAGTACTTCAAGCGGGCGAAGAAGGAGCGGGAGGATCAGGGGATGAACACAAGCAACGTGAGGGCTTCTTGGAATTGACAGGGACTTTAACTAGCTCCCTCACTTCAGCCACGCGCAAATTCTTTGCTTCATCTCCGCCAAGGAGACGAAGCACATCCTCAGTTAATGCGAACGGATACCTTGAAGCGCTATCATGTACAATAACACGGTTGCAGTCCAGCGCAACGCAATGATCTACAATTCCGTGTTCCACTATTCGGACTATCCACACGCCTTGATTATGGTGCGCAAGCCACTTGAAAGGATTTGCATCGAACGCCTTCTTCACAGCTTTAGGAACTCGACGCACTGATAGTTGAGCGGGAATTTGGTGAACCAGAGAAAAGAGTTGCTTGAGTGTTTTGATCTTCATCGGATGCTTCCGAAGGTACTTGTCGACGCTTGTTCCTCCTGTGGTACCATATAGAGCACAAGTGCCGTTGGACAGCGCAGCCGACACGCATGAATCGTCGTTGCTGCGCACGAGGTTCGGGCCATACTGGTGCACCTCAAACCTTCTTGATCCAGTGATTTGTCCGCGTGCCCCAATACCACCGATGAGTATCGGTACACCGCGATGGGCCATCATCCACGCATACAGTCGACGGAACATCTCTTGCAAAAACTTTTTCTTGCGCGCCAAGTCGTTGGTACCATCATCTATCGCGTTTAATAGAGCCTGCATCGTGTGAAGGGATAGTGTAATCGAATTGGCATCGATAGACCAGAAACTTTCGTCACCGCCTGTCAATCCGGCGGCAGCGTACAAAACGCCGTCTTGCATTTTGTGGCCGCTTGCCCCTTGTCGGCCATCACCAATCATCACCCTGTCAATCGCCCAGCTCATGGTGGCCAAGAATACTAGGAATGTTGCACCTCCCCGGAGATCTGCACAAACTTCCGTTCTTAATGGACACGCGTGAGATGGGCGCCAGGCTCTTTGGTGCGGGTTCCGGGTCACTTGGAGACGCGGCCGCGGTGCACCATGCTAGAGGCAGGGTGAGCAAGGCGGTGAAGAAGGCAGGTGAGGGCATTGCGGCGAGATGTGCGCGGGGGGAGCTGGGGAACGTAAACGCCGAAAAATGGCGGGTTCAGAAGGCAGAACGTACGCCGCGTGACCGCGCGTCACCGTATGCCACTGTGGTGGGCACTGGGCGGCCTCTATAGCCACACTATATTGTTTCAGTTTTGAGAGCGCTTTATCCAGCGCGAAACCGTGCGTTGGCGTGCTTTTATAGGGGTGACATTAAAACAATCATGCATTTCTAGGGCGACTTTTTTAACATTTAGGTCTCTGCCGAAATGCCACGATGGTATACGTTTTTATGGGGTGACATCCCCGAATATGAGTTTGTCGGAGGTGACTTTACGATCGTTTTTCTGTCACCCTAGAAAACGTGCATTGTCACCCCCTGAAAAGGACACCATGGACCAAAATCACCCTACTAGCAAAGCACTTTTTAGTAGTGTCGCCCTATAAAAACCCCCACCGCATTGAAATCGCCCCACGTAGATTTCACTTTGGCCGGGTGTCGCCCCAACTTCTACACTTTGACCCAAAGCAAAAATGAAAAAACAACCCGAAATCGCGGGTATATACGCCATAAAAACCACGCGCTTGGCCCGCCCCCACCACCCGTCTTCCAACCGCAACACGTACATTTGGTGCCCAACCCTCAACCAACATCACTGGCCATCATCTCCTCCATCCCAAACATGCGCGCCCTGCACCAGAACAAGTACGGAGACCTATGCACCTATCAAGTCGGCGACGTCCCCGTCCCCACCCCAGGGTCATCCGAAGTCCTGATCCGCGTCCACGCGGCCTCGATCAACCCCGTCGACCTCAAGCGCTCGTCCCTTGGCATTGACGACAAAGAAACCTTCCCCGTCGTCACGGGCTACGACGTCGCGGGCCTTGTCGAATCCGTCGGTGACGGAGTCCAAGGTTTCGCCAAGGGCGATCGCGTCTTTGGAAACGTGCAGGCAGACACGCTTGGGCCCAAGACCACCGGAACCGTGGCCGAGTTCTGCCTGGCAAGGCACGACTTGCTTGCGCGCGTCCCCGATTCCGTCAGCATGGTTGACGCCGCCGCGTTGCCGCTGGTTGGCCAGACAGCCATCCAGGCCTTTGAAATGGCATCGGTGAAAGCCGGTGAGAAGGTGTTTATTTCGGCTGGTGCCGGCGGTGTAGGAATTCACGCGATGCAGATTGCCAAGAATATGTTTGGCGTGAGCGAGGTGGCCACCACGGCATCGGCGGCGAAGAGGGACTTTGTGGTCAAGTATGGCGCGGACAAGGTGGTGGATTACAAGACTGAGGATGCGGGTGCGGTGCTGGCGGGGTGGGCCGACATGGTTTTGGATGCCACGCAGGAGAGTGAAATGGAGAAGCGGGTGCTCAAGGAGGGTGGGAAACTAGTTAGCATTGTAGATACCGGGAAGGAGGGTGTGTCATTCTTGCTGGTGACTCCGAGGAAGAAGGACTTGGACAAGATAGCAGAGGCGATGAAGGATGGGAAGCTCAAGGCTGTTGTGGATAGTGTGTATTCGCTTGAGGACGGTGTGAAGGCGATGAAGCATGTGTTGGACGGGAGAGCGAAGGGGAAGGTTGTCGTGCAGGTCTGCAAATGATTAATTGGTTGCGGTTGTTAGACACCAGGAGAAGATGTGAATTCAGTATGGGTATGATTGGATGAATTGGAATTGGCCAGCACTGTTCCGTCCAGTAATAGAGTACGCCCTTGATTTTGGTCATTCTACAGTATTGCAACCAATTGAAAGTGACTTGCCATGGCACGCATCATGCACACTGTCGCCCCATATGGAGTCCTGTACAGTAGTGATAAGGGACATCACCCTGCCTCAATGGACACACCCTCCAAGGACTATGATTCTGCACTCGTGAAGTGGCACTTCCCACCCTGTCAAGGAACAGTATCTAACCTTGTATCACAACCTTGTTATCCCAACCTTGTACAGGCGACCCCCTCAATTAGTGCACCCCCGTGCCATGCGCATTCTTTGTGCACTATCTTCAATGTGCTTTATCTAAGGGCTCGCTAAAAAGTAGTTTACGGGGCAAGGAAATGTTCCGTTACCAGCGTCTGCCGTCGCTGACGCTTCGTGTGTTCACTATAGACACGGCTCAACGCTCGCTTAGCAAGATGTTGCATATCGTTTTTGGAGAGCAGTTGAAATCACGCTGCAAATCGACGTGCCGAGCATCCTGTGAAAGTCGCCGCAGCCACCTCCTCTTTTTGCGAAAGGGTAAGGGGGGTTCTTGACGCCCTGGATGCTGGTTCAGTTGTGCTCATTGTGTGATTAGTTGTTCGAAGATGCATAAGGTTGCTGGGATCTGTAAAAGAATGGAACCCGCTCTCTACGGACGGCGACGACCATTGTGCTCCCGTGAACATACGTGTACACCTGTACAAAGTCGTGCCAAGCTATCAGAGGGTGCATTAAAGTCCAATATGCACTAACTAAAAGTGCACTAATTAAGAGACCCCCCCTGTATCCCAACCTTGTATCCCAACCTTGTATCCCAACCTTGTATCCCAACCTTGTATCCCAACCTTGTGCTAAATATGCCTCATGGCATACCTGAAACACGCCATGTCCACATACCGTATGAATGCCGTACGTGTTTTTTCTCGCAAGTCTTGTCCTTGCGGGGCAAGATTTGCCTCCACGGCCACTTTCCAAGGACAAATGCTGCACAGGCGACCTTTTCCGCACACGACCTCTTACACTTCTTCGCAGGTTATTCAGTGTTTAGATCAAGAATGTAGTCTCGGTAGCCACCGTAGAACACTAAACTGCGCATGGCCGCTATCGAAAAGAAATTCAGTTCACAACTCGAGGTGTTTCTCGTGGTGCTACCCTTGGTAGCAAGGGTAGGACCTACGGTACGGATTTTGGGAGTGTTACTACAGTATACTGTAGGGACCAGTATACTGTAGGGACCAGCCCTCCCGTCGCCTTACAGGACAGTGCACCCTGCCCGCCCACAGTCGAGCAATAGGCACATGACATCACACGTTTAGTGCAGCAAATCAAAATCGCTGCTGTGCTGCACTGATTCTTCTTCCTCCCATCTCCAATACATTTCAGGCATTCTCTGATCCCTTATAAAGCAGAACGACTCTACTGGCAGCACATTGCACTTTAATCCGGCAACTACGGTAATTCGCACCATCCGCCACTGCGTTCACTACGCCAACCCCAACAAGATGCCAAGCATGCGCGCTCTTCACCAAAAAAAATACGGGGACGTGTCGACCTTTGAAATGGGCGACCTCCCGGTCCCCACGCCGGGTACTTCAGAAGTGCTTCTCCGCGTGCATGCAGCGGGGCTCAACCCCATTGACTTGAAGCGTTCGTACCTGTGCAATCCCGATGACGAGACGTTCCCCGTTGTGACGGGGTACGACGTCGCGGGAGTTGTGGAATCCGTGGGGTCTGGCGTGACCGACTTCGCGCCTGGCGACCGCGTGTTCGGAGATCCTCAGGAGCCGTCCGGTGCTGCCAAGAGCACTGGCACTGTTGCCGAGTTTTGCGTCGGCAAGCAGCATTTGCTGGCGCGCATGCCGGAAGGAACATCGTTTGTGGAGGCCGCGGCGTTGCCCGTGGCGGCATGCACCGCGGTTCAAGCCCTTGAAATCGCGGGGCTCAAGGAAGGGGATAAATTATTTATTTCTGGTGGGGCGGGTGGCGTAGGCATTCACGCGATACAGATTGCCAAGGCGTTGTTTGGAGCGAGTGAGGTGGCGACAACGGCATCTGCGGTGAAGACCGATTTTGTCAAGATGTACGGAGCGGACAAAGTGGTGGACTACAAGACTGAGGACGCAGGGAAAGTGCTGGCGGGATGGGCAGATGTAGCTCTGGATACCACGTCCGAGAGCGAGATGGAGAAACGGGTGCTGAAGGAGGGGGGAAGCTTGGTATCGATTGCAGAGTTTGGGACGCCGGGAGTGCGGGCGATGATGCTGGAGCCAGGGAGGAAGCTGCTGGAACAGTTGGCAAAGTTGTTGAAGGAAGGAAAGCTGAAGGCCGTGGTGGATAGCGTGTACGAGCTTGAGGAAGGGGTGAAGGCGGTGCAGCACGTGGCTGGAGGGAGGGCGAAGGGGAAGGTGGTCGTCAAGGTGCATGAATAGTGAACGGATAGAGTCGTCATACAGCCGTAAGACTTTCATAAAACTTCAATAAAAAGTCATGAAATTTAGAAATTTTCTGCTTCATGCCTAGATCTGCCGGCCGAGGGCGAGCTCAACCCACGACCACTTGCCCTTTTTCGCGTGCATGCCCGCCCACCTCTGTCCACCAGTGTAACATCCTCCCCCTCCCGCCCCCCGCCCCCGCTCCCGACGTCTCTTCTACTCCCCCGCTTGCAACGCAAACGCAATGGGATCCGACGAGGAGATCTTGCAAGTTATTGATGACGCCGGTACTTACGTTCCCACCGATCCCGCCTGGTTTCCGTCGCATGCAGAGCTCGGCCCGGAGGCCCTTTCTGTCGTCGCAGTCCTCGGCGCGCAAGGCTCTGGCAAGTCTTCCTTGCTGAACAACCTCTTTGGCACCTCCTTTCCGGTCGCCTCTCGCTCGCCGGTCACCAACGCCACTACCAAGGGCATCCACGCCTCTACGGCCGACCATAGCCCCTTAACCGTTGCCCTCGATGTAGAGGGCTCGGACTCTCGCGACCGCGGTCGCGACGGCCGTGCTTTTCAGACCCGCTGCGCCGGTTTCGTTGCCGCTATCGCAGACGTCATCTTGCTCAACATGTGGTATCATGATGTCGGCCGCTTTGATGCCAGTGGCTATGCGCTTCTCGATGCCGTCTTTGCCGAAGCTATTAAAAATGGAGATCAAGACCCGGACTCGTTTAAGACCGCCCTGGTTTTTGTTGTACGAGATACCGACGATGACATCGATCTCTCAGTCCTCGAGTCCTCGCTCTTGGATGACGCCAAGGAGATCTTCCAGTCGAGTCAATCTTTATCGTCGAGCTCTATTTCCCTCGACGCTCTTTTTGAAATTCATGTAGTAGCCCTGCCTCACATGCGCCATTGTCAAGAAAAATTCCAAGAGGGATGCGGTTTGCTCGCCAAGCGCCTCACGGATTCCACTGACCCTGACTTTCTTGTCAAGACAGCATTCTCGAAAACTATTCCAGCAGACGGCTGTGGTACTTTTACCAAGTCTCTCTGGGAAAGCTTGTATTCTACACCTCGTGATACACCGAGAGGCGCCGCCTCAATGGAGAATGCCGATTCCTCTATGGTGGCTGCTTATAAATGCAACGATGCATTCTCTGACGCCCTCGTGGGGGCATCTGAAAGAATGTCAGCCCTTACCCAAGGTACGCTTGATGACGGAGAGAAAATTGAAGGGTTTGGAGCTAAGGCAGCCGAGGTTATGAATGATGCCCTTGCTGACTATGACGCCGCAACAGAAGAATGGACGTCTGAACCAATTCAATCGCGCAAGCGACGAGAATTGGAATCCATCATTGATACGTCTCAACATGCGATCTTCATGAAGCAGATCCAGCTGCTTCGTGAAAATGCGCTCGCCCATTTCAAGTCGGTGACGGCCTCAGACGATATGCCCTCAGACTTTGCCTTTTTCACAGCTGATTCGCTGTTTCAAAGGGAAGCAGAGGAATCGAAGCGACCTGGCTCGGGCTGGACAACGACGCAGGAGAGGACCGACTTGCAAAATATGATGCAGGAGATTTCCACGCAACGCAAGCGTCTAATGACGGTTCAAGTGAGCGCGGCGCAGCAGCAGGCACATGCGATGCAATATTTGCAAATGCAGCAGAGCCAAATGAGTGCAATTCAAGCACAGGCCTACGGTGGGAGTGCCGGGCAATGGAATGTTGGGGCAGCTTATCGGCCGCCTGACACGAACATCAACGCGAGTCTGAGCTATCAACAAGGGCGGACTAACATTCAGATCTCGATGGTGCCGGATGAATCGGCATCGCTGTTAGGCCCGAATGGGTTCACAGCAGGTGTGGGACCAGGAAATCTTGGATTGTCATTTAACATCGGTCTGTAACTCTGTGCTCGCAAAAAATGAACTGGTAGTAGCGGCGAACTAGAGCAATAGAGCGGTGCTATCGGCATGATGCCTTTTGCTAAGGACGAACGGTATGGAACGGGAATGCTGGAGTTGTTGACAATTAAAACTTTTTGACGTGAATCCATTTTCCGGCGTCAAGCAACGTCATGCGACCCCCGGTGCCCACATCTCTTTCGTGATTGAAGCAGAGAGAGGAAAAGTATCGAAAGGTTGACGATATTCCAGGCTCGTTGTTTATGTGCGGATATCTCTCATCTCAGTGCGCCTCAACGCCCGCCGGACACCGCTGACTCATTAAGTTTGCAGTAGGGGGAGAAATGAACACGGTAGTATGGATTTTGCAGTATCTGCGAGCGTGTCGTTTGAAGAACGCGCGAGAGGAGGGACCTCGCGCGTCTGAGGTATGTTTTCACGATGTCCGTAGCCTGTGAGGTGCCCGGTTTGATAAACGTACAGTACACGCGTACACGTTTAGATGCTCATTTTGTAGCATCGTCCAGCTCCCGCCAAAACACACAGAACCCTCAGAGACCGAAAGCCATGGCCATCCTAAACCACACCACTGTATCAAGCACGCGCCACTCGACTTTCAATCTTCTTTCCAAACGTCAATAGCTCTCGCCCTCACCCCGACACATCTTTCGATTCCTGCAAGGAATGGCTTCATCTCAGATCCCCGGCCCTGGTGCCGAACTTTCACGCCAAGCAAAGTCCGACCTTTCCGTCCTCGTCCACTTTCTCCTCCTCTTCCGGGAACCCCTCGGTCTCTCGCAGCACGACTTGCTCCACGCGCAGGCCGAAACCTCTTTACTCGCCCAAACTGGACGTCCGTTTGACGCTCTCGCCGTCTTTCTTACCACGGCCTCCAAGACATCACGCAAGGCGTTCCAAACCACGCTGTCGATCCACCAAACCGCCGCCGAATCGCTCTCCCACTTGCGTGACCTCGTCGACAGCAATGCCCATCATAGCGACCTCCGCAAATTCGTCACCGCCGACGATGGTCGCGTTCTACCATCTGCCAGACTTCGGGTAGGCGCCCGCGACGCCACCGGCGTGTCATACACTTGGCTGCGGGGTCCAGACGGATGTTGCAGCGATCGCATCATTGCCGCTTCCAGCCCTACAGCCTCTCGGGTTCTGAGAACGGAAGATGCCGCACAAGTCGTCAGCAAGCTGGAGAGTGGGCAAAGACGGCGACATGATCTGCTCGCGGCTGCGTGGCTCAGAGAGCGTGCCGATCGCTCTATAGCGAGATGCACGCGTCTGGAGAAGATCCAGGAGGAACGGGTGAAAAAGCAAGAGCGCATGCAGAAGCGAGCGGGGCTTGTTGGTGGCGTGCAAGTCGATGTTTTCACGTGCGGTCGTGGCAGGCGCGAGAGGAAGAGAGTGTGCTATGAAGAGGAGGAGGATGAAGAGGATGAAGAGGAAGATGAGGTTGTGGAGGACGAGGAATGCGAGTTTGTGATGGAGAGCGGTGAGGAAACCGAGTCGGACCAAAGCGGGGATGAGGATTTTAGCGAAGAAGAGGGGGTGGCGGGACATATGAGCCACGAGGACGGGTGGAAGATGCACCCCGCAGCGGTCGGACGAAGGAGGGTGCGGTCCTACGCCAGAGAAACGGACTTTGGGACTACATGGAAAGACGGTAGAAGCGCTATACGCAAAAGCGCAAGGTTGCTGCGCAGTTCGGGTGTTTGAGGGAAGTACCGGCGTTGAAGTGTATGGCGCAGGAAGTGTATGGCGCAGGTGTGACCAGCGAATATCACAGGAAGATGGATAGAAAATGGTTTCGTGGTAGACGGCGGTGAGAGGGAAGTGGTTGTCGAGAAGAGAGAGTTGCCATTCTTTGCCACTCGGGGTACTTGGGCCGGGCCGAGCGATTCCTCGATAAACGAACACTGACGATGCGCATGTCATCATACAGCGACGTTTGCTTGTGCAGGAGGTATCCCCTGGCATGGCACGTTAAGATTCGAAGAAATTGGTCGTAATCAGAGTGATTTCAAATCCTTGTACTGTACAGGTACCAATGTACCGAAGTGAGTGTACCCTTGGTACCCTTCGTACTGTACATGGCTCAACTCAGGGTGTGTCTTAACATGCCCCGTTTTGCTGCGGGTTGCTTTGCCTTGCCCAAAGAAGTGACTTGGCGTGCTATGAGTGGCTCCTACGTTTTAATTTATGTGTTTAAGAAAAGCAACGGCTTAAGAAGCATACGGTATTTGTTAAGAATTTAAAAGTATTCCTGGCAAAACCGGGCAAGGCAAAGCAAAAACCAGCCTGTTAAGACACGCCCTCAGTACGTACTGTACAGACGACGGTCCCCCATCTGTTTCGACGTCTGAGCTGCGGGTAGAAACTAAAAGCGTCGACAAGAGCGCAGCCACTTGCGCAGTCGTTGTGTCCACGTGTGTGGCGGTTCCAATATCGGCGGTTCTGCCCGCAAGTTGGTCCTCGCGTCAGCAGACTCGCAAACGGCAGGGCGGCACTGCCCTCCTAAGCAAAAGCAGCCTGCAGCGCTCAATACTGGTGTTTAGGACCGGAAGCGTACAGTCTCTTGGGTACTGCTGCACGGGATGACGGGATTAACGGACGCCCATTAACGGAAGCGTGCATGGCACCGCGCGGTCCAGTATTCCGGAAACGGCCGAGCGGAATGATCTCGAGTGAGGGAGCAACGTACCAACGTGTCGGCACCGTACGCGGGAGCCTCGTGTCCGCATGCCAACAATGCATCCCCAAACCCTCCGCCTATTGGCTGTTCCCAATCAGTGAGTTGGCTGTTCCGGCGAGGCGCCATTCTACCGCACTGTAAATTGGGTGCATATCATACTAATTGGTTTCATACATGATGGACCATGGGCCAGAAAGGGGTGCCCCACCTTGCTGGCATCATGTAGCCAATCAGATGACGGGCTGTTCCCAGTCAGTGAGTTCCCGAGTTCCCTGTGGAATGAGGTCAGCTTGAACACGTCGACATTCAACTGTGTGCTCTATCACGTGCTCTACCCTTGAAGGGTAATACCTTCACGACCGCCATATGTGCATCCACACAGCCGCCGCTGCCCCGCCGTCGTCACCACCGCCTCCCCCCCCCTTCCCTCCTCCACGCCCGCCTCGCCATGGCGCCCAAGCTCCCGCGGCTACGTCTCCTGCCGCTCCTCCTGCCGCTCCTCCTCGTCCTCCTCCTCGTCCCCCTCCTCTTCCCCTTTCCGGCCAGGCTAGTCCGATGGGGAAAGACCAATCACTG